>NW_008331995.1:3566096-3596899 GCF_000622305.1 Nannospalax galili | reverse complement strand
GAAGGAAGGAAGGAAGGAAGGAAGGAAGGAAGGAAGGAAGGAAGGAGGGAAGGAAGGAAGGAAGGAAAGAAAAATCAATGTCACTAGTTTGTATTAATTTGACAAACCAAAGTCTCAGAGAAACCTGCCTGTGTCACAACTAAGCAGCCTCCACCTCGCATGTCACAGTTCCACAAGACTCAAATTAGTTTCTTGACTACAAACATAAAAAGGATGTGACACAGTCCATTCTGAAACTCAAGAGCTACATTTTCAATTAAATCAATTACCAAAACCCAAAACACTAGTCAAAACCGTGCTGCTTGCTGTCATTTACAGTAAGAGCAAACCATTGTGGAAATGTGTCACTCAGGTGCAGAGAGAATGTCAGCACACAGCTCCACACTGCTCCCAACATGGCAGAAAACGGGCTGTTGGAGTGCTGCCTCCCTCCCGATGTCTGGTATGTAGTTATACAACACTGATGTTTCTCTAAAACGTGGAATTTTATATCCCAAACAGATGTAAGCTGTTATTCTAAAATGTTTTATAGATGAAGAAAATGAATAGCTGCTCTCAGAGGCCTCCATTCTAAATCACAACATACCCATTTTATTGCATCAAAAGTTACAAAACGGCTCACTGTTGTGACCTGTTTAATGCCTTCATTTAAGATATTTTGTTTGAGTAAGGTTGTTATGACCCAGGGCACTAATAAGCGAGTGGCAATAAACCCAGCTACCATCAAAGCAGCAGACGTAGGGGAAACCCTACTACAATTCAACATGGATTCCACTTAGCAACAAACAGCAACAGAATGTATGTGAGGACTCCAGGTGTTGTAGACAAAACAAAACCAGGGTGTTGGTTTCAGCATAAGAATGTCTTTACTTATCTTGAGGTATTGGAATGCAATTATGCTTGAAATCAATAAATGTTTCTAACCTTATGATCTTAAAACAAATAACCTTATAGTATCTTAATGAACAGGTTTATAGCTGAGGGGCTATGAAAATACAATTTCTAAGGTACTGTTTACCTGTAATAATTCTATTATTCAATGGAATAATCATATAACAATGTCAATATTTTCTTTTAAATAAGTTTAGATTGTAGGCTACAAAGACTACAGTGCCTAAACTGTGAGTGACCTAGGACACCTAATGCAAAGACATTATACTGTGAATGTTATTACATTTGGCAGAAATGACTAACAACTCTGTTTAAAGACTCAAAGAAATTATACAAGGACTCAAATTAGAAGGTATGATCATTAATCTTGAGTGTTGGCTTGGTGGGATCTAGAAACACTACAGAAACAAATCTCAGGTCATATCTATGAGGGCTTATCTAGATTAGGTTAACTGGAGTAGGAAGACCCGTCCTAAACGATGGTACCATTCCACAGGCTGGGGGTCCTGGGCTGAAGAAAAAGGAACAGGCAAGTAGGGCACAAGCTTTCTTTGCTGTCTGCTTCCTGACTGTGGACACGATATGACCAGCTGTCTCCAGTTCCTGCTGGCATGCCCTCCCTGCCATGATGGACTGTATGCACTCAAACAGAGCCAAGGACCTTCCTTGCTCAAGTTGCTTTGGTCAAGGATTTCATAGCAGCAACAAAACAAGTAACTAACACAAGAGGTTTGAAACCAGCTTGTTAGTGGTAAGCTTGCCATGGATACAGGAGTCCCATTCTCATGGAATCCTACAAGGCAGATCTCTCTTCTGCTGCATGATAACTTCCAAATTAGTGTACTTCATTTAGGGTTTTCCAGTCTAGTGTCCCACAGATAACACAGCCATTCTTTTGATATTACTGCTGAAAAGTGAGGTCAAACAGAGCGCCACCCACTGGAAGGGATGCAGGGAAACAGAGGGCCACCCAACACAAGGGGCACAGAAAACAGAGGGGCTACCCAATGAAAGGAGCCCTGGTGAAGACTGACAGTTCTACCCACAGGAAAAGGCAACAGCTCCCTCAAGTCCAGTTGTGAGTTCTGATGAGACAGTGATTCCTTGGTCCATTTTGTCAATTCGCCTGTCTCAGAGGGCTGTGGCTGGGCACCATCTTCAGCGGAAACCTATTATTTAAGACTCAGCTACCCTGGGGGCCTGATGATAAGGAGCAATCACATACAAGTCAGCCTGGATTCCACCCACCATAACACCTGGGTAGAAGACTGGAAACCCTTGGTTTAGACATTAGGCACCCCAAGGTGTAAAAAGTGTCTCTGGAGCAAGTGGAAACTTGCTAAAGCTACAGGTGGTCAGAAGTGGCTCCCTGTATTCAAGGAAGGGACGTCTCTAACCTGACTGCAGTTCTGTTAAGTACCAGACCCTTGACCATTCTGGATTCAGCACCAGCTTGAACAGTAGGAAAAGGAAGTCTCCACCTTCACCTGACCACTCCTTCCTCCTGAAGCCTGAGGTTAGAGAACCAAGAGTGCTGCACCAATACACTGGGTTTCCTCTTGGGGCTTTTAAAATTGTTTTGGTTTGTTTTTGTTTTGTACTTCATGTTTACTCTTTTGCTGTACTCCATTATTTTTATTTTATCTAAAAGATGTAGCTAAAAGATTTTTTTATTCCTCTCTTACATGTAACTTTGCCTCCAGGTTTGTTATTAGCATGACTTTTCTAACTTCCCCTCTTCCCACCTGCCTTCCTAACATTCTCATCCTGTTGTCTGCCTGCTTCTATTTTTAGCTCGAGTCACCTTTTCTTTTCTAAAAAAAAATCAAAGAAGCAGGACTCCCACAGAAGATTGTAACTCCTTTATTACTGAATCCAAAGATACTGGAATGGGCAAAGGGCCAGACAAAATTGGGAGAAAAAGCAAAACAAGACAAATGGAAACACTGGAAATGGAAAGCTCAGTGAACCAACTAAGAAACGGTGGACAGCACCACCAATCATTAGCCCATGTAGAGGGAAAAGTATCAGTGATGGAGGACAAGTTTGGAGAACAAACAGCTATGGTTAGGCATCAGTTAAAACAAACAAACATGACCACAGCATCCAAGAACCCCAGATGAGATGGAAAGACCAAGCCTAAGAATCCACAGGAGAGAGGAGTGAGATCAACACTGAAGGCATTAAGAATCTATAATGTGAGAGAGGCGTGTGGCACACACCTTTGTTCCCAGCATTCAGGAGGTAGAGGCTGGCAGATGGCTGTGAGATCGAATCCAACTGGTCTACATAGTGAGTTCTAAGCTTGGGAGGGGAGGGGGAGGGGAGGATACACATACACATACAGAGAGAGAGAGAGAGAGAGAGAGAGAGAGAGAGATCTACAATGTAAAAGCAGAACACAGAAGAATTTATTCTTGTGCCTGAGGTTAAAGACTGAACCCAGAGCCTCACGAATGTTCAACATGTGTTCTAACAATGAGCCATCCACCCAAGTCATCTTAATTTTTGTTTGCTTGTGTCTGAGACAGGGTCTTCTTGTAGCCCTAGCTGGCCTGGAACTCGCTATGTAGACCAGATTGGCCTTGAGCTCACAGAGATCTGCCTGGCTCTGCCTCCCTGGTGCTGGGATTAGAGGTATGTATCACCATGGTTGGCTTGCCATCCTAGTTTTTAAGGGGAGCAAAAGACTTAGGTAAGCACTCCACAAAGGTAAACATACAAATGACTAATGTATGTATTTGAAAGAATAACCATCTTCATTAGCTGTCAGGAAAATGCTAAACAAAATTATCTGTGAAAACAGTTAGGTGGTCCTTAGCAGAGTTCAATGTAGAATCATCACATGGTCTACCGATTCAGCTTGCACGTATGTAGCCAAAATAATTAGAAATGAATTCAAGTACCAATCCTCATTGCAGATCATGTCACCATACCCAAACCACCCAAAGTCCTTCACATGAATGGATGGTAAAAGGTAGCACAATTTACACATACATAGTATTGACCAACACTTAGCAATAAAAGGAATGGAATTCTGATATATGCTGCAATGTGTAAATAAGCCAGATACAAAATTACAAGTACATGTTTCTTCTTAGACAAATTATCAAGAAAAGGGAAATTCACAGAAATAGATGATAGACTCTAAGTTACATGGTGCTGGAGGAAGGTGAGAGGGAGCTACTGCTTCAAGAGCCTGTTTGTGGTGATGAGAGGTCTGGGAAATGGATAATGGTTGCAATATACATACATATATATAATTTAAACCTCACTGAGGTTAACATTACCCACTATCTTGGCTGAAATAAAAAAAAAGACTGACAAAATAAAGTAATAGTAAAGATGTGGGACCCACAACTGTCACACTTTGCTGGTACCAATTTAGAATAGAACGGCACTTTCCAAAAGTGTCTGCTAAGCACTCATTTGACTTCAACATTATGTTCTTACATAATCATCTAAGAGATAGGACAAAAGATGTTCACAAAAGGATTTGTTCACCGATACCATAATGGCCTTAACCAAAATAACAAATGTCCATCCACAGGGGAAAAACTCACCAAATTGTGGGATATGCCCACAAATGAATGTTAGTATCAAAATGCAAAGAATTACTGACACATGCTATATGCTGAATTATTGATATATGTTGTAGCGTTAAGGTCTATGCTCAGCAGAAGCACAAAAAAATCCACACTGTTTGGTTCTATTTATATAAAGCTCTAGAAAAAGTGAAAAATAATCTAGGTGAGCAGATCAGGATGGATCTGAGAGAAAATTCTAGGGATGTGGAATACTCATGACAGAGTGTGGGTTGGCTGAGTATACATATTTGTCAATGGTATGCATATGATCTACTCATTTCAGTGTACAGAAGTCCTACATAAAATATGCTTTAAAATGTACATGCAGTCAAGATAAGATGTGGAAATGCCCTCGAGTGAAGGCAGCAGAGCACTGGCAGCTGTAGCCTGGGATGTCATTTCAGGGCCCTGCACTACAGCAGTGGCTTCCTTTGCGGACATTTGGCATTTTCTGTAATAACAAACATAAATGTGAAAGTAGGATACTACTAAAGTCTTACTATTAATATATAGACGTCCAGCCAAAGTCACTATCATTAACAGTTTGGAGTATGTTCTTGTTTATCAATATATTCAGTTTTAGGGTTTTATTTTGGATTAAACATTAATCTACTTAAAGTTCCAAATGTTGGTCCTAAGTAATATCTTGGAGATATTTCCATGTTGATTATAACTTTCTTAAAATAGACTTTTTTTTTCATAACTTGGTTGTGTGGGTCTCAGGTATGAACCTTGTAGATGGCAGCATTATGTTGTAATGTCAAAAGGCTAGACACAGCTGGCTGACTCCTGGCTAATGTTCAATTCTTGCTCTTGGATTAATCTGCAATTCTAGAAGTCCATAAGTACTACTTACGCAGTGTAGTGACAGTATCAAGAGCTAGCACTGTATTTCTGATCCAGTAACTACAGGCTGGACATCCCTAATGCAAAAACCAGAAGTCTACATTGCTACAAAATCCCAACTTTGATTTTATATAGTATGTATGTATATGTGCATGGCATATATGTATACATGTTCCTATGTGCATGTGCCTATGGAAGCCAGAGGTCATCACTGGGGTGTCTTCCTCAATTTCTCTCCATCTTAATTTCTGAGACAGGTTATCTCACTGAACCTGGAGTTCACAGATTCAGCTAGATGGGCTAGCTAGCAACCTCCAGGACTAGGATGACAGATGTGCACCACTGGGCCTGGCTTAATTGAGTGGCAGAGACCCAAACTCAGGTCTTCATGCTTGCTTACTGAACCATCTTACCAGTCCTGATAACCAGAAAGTTTTTGAGACCTGACATGATATCCCAAGTGGAAAATTGCATAGCTGACCTCATATAAGGGGTGACAGTCAAAGTTACCTTCAAGCTATGTGTGTGGTGCAAAAAAAAAAAAACAAGTGAATTTCATGCTGAGGCTTGAGTCCCACCCCAAGACATCTCATTACATATTATGTAAATATTTGAAATATTTCAATACTCAAAAATATCTCAAATTTAGCCGGGCTTGGTGGTGCACGCCTTTAATCCCAGCACTTGGGAGGTAGAGGCAGGCAGGTATCTGTTGAGTTCAAGGCCAGCCTGGTCTACACAGTGAGTTCCAGGCCAGCTGGGGCTATAGGGAGACTCTGTCTCAAAAAAAAAAAATCTCAAATTTGAAATATTTCAGGTAAGAGATATAAACATTTTATATCTAAAATTTATTTATAAAATTTTATCTAAAAATAAGGAACTATTTTTTGTTAGTTGGGATCCTTACAATCAGAAATACCTGAAAAGGTTTTGTTTTGCTTTTTAATCTATTAGTATGGGAGCCAGAGATAGCACTCAGAGTACATCATGTGCTCAGCAGGTGATGGCACCCTTGGTTCAATCCCTACGCAGCAACCACTTCCCCAATATAATTTATATATAATATAAATGCATATACATGTAAATATACACATGCATGCATGTGCACACATACAAACATACACATATAAATATACACATGCATGCATGTACACACATGTAAATATAGATAGATTAGATAGATAGATAGATAGATAGATAGATAGATAGATAGATAGATAGATGTACACGGATTCTTTCAGTGACCCATTTACTTTCAGTGGATTTCTGGATATAATCATAAATCACTTTGCAATTCTCAAGATACTCAGTGATTAGGATAATTCTTACTAGCAAACCTTAAAAGTAGTTGGGCATGGTGGCGTATGACTTTAATCCCAGCACTTGGGAGGCAGAGGCAGGTGATCTCTGTGAGAGAGGGGTCAGCCTGATCTACATGAGCTCCTGGCTGGAGAGGTCGTGAGGTCTCTTTGTTTTAGCAGTTATTTCCAGCACCTTCCACATGTTGATCCAAGTTCTCTAAGCAAGTAGCAAGGGAACAGTTAGAGAGGCCCTTAGGGGTATGAAATTCCAAAACCATGAGCTGGAGAGATGACTCAGTGATTAAGACATTGGCTGCTCTTGCAGAGGACCCAAGTTTGATTGCCAGCACCCACACAGTGGCTAACAACCATTCGTAATTCCAGTTCCAGGCAATCCGACTTTCTCTTTTGGCCTCCTCAGGTACCAGGTACATGTGTGGTGCACATACATGCATGTAGGAAGACATAAAAAATAAAAATAGGGGCTGGAGAGATGGCTCAGTGGTTAAGAGCACTGACTGCTCTTGCAGAGGACCTGGGTTCTATTCTCAGCACCCACATGGTGGCTACGAGCCGTCCATAACTCCAGTTGCAGAGGAATCCGAAGCCCTCTTCTGACCTCCATGGCACTGCATGATACGGGTGCACTCACATACATGCAGGCAATACACTCATACACATTAAAAAATAATAAACAATAAATAAAAATAAATAAACCTATTTTTACAGAAAAATTCCTGAGCCTTATGAGAAGAAACCAACTTCTTCTGTATTCCCTAGGCAAAAGACAGAAGATCGTTGACATTACCTAGTTAGACCTGCTAAAGCTTCTGTTCAAGACACTATCACCCCCACCCACACCACTGACTAAAACAAGCTGGTCTGTGGGACAGGAAGGTATTCTCAATCACACAGAATGGTCAGAGAAGTAGCTTAGAGCAAAGAGTTGAGGAGCACACCTATGCTTAGTGTGAGGTGAGGAGACATAGCCACACAACTGTTGGGGGTGGGGAGAAGTGAAAAATTCAGGCCTCAAAAAACCCAGAAGATAGCGGGGCCTGGTGGCACATGTCTTTAATCCCAGCACTCAGGAGACAGAGGCAGCCAGATCTCTGTGAGTTCAAGGCCAGCCCAGTCTACATAGCGAGTTCCAAGCCAGCTGGGGCTACAAGGGGACCCCGTCTCAAAAAAAAAAAACAAAACACAAAAAAAACCCCTCAGAAGATAATAACAGGAATTTACCCCCCCCCACACCACTCTTCTCTAATCTGTCTTATGATAGTTCATGGGGCATAAAACCTACAAAGAACCAAAAGTAGGGAGAAGGCCTCTTTGAAGTGTAAAGGACCTGGAGAGAGATTGAAAGGAAGGGAAGAAGGGAGGAAGGAGGGAGGATGCATTTTTCCCACTGGAAATGAATGGTTTTAGGAAAAGCCTGGTGGGCAGATCTGAGAATCCTGAATGGGAAATGGGGAGCAGCATATGTATTGCATGTCTCTTAGAATCATCAGAAGCCTACACTGGACCTGGTCTAATGAGGTCAACATGAAAACAGGACAACATGTAAGGAATTGAGCATCCACATGGTGCTAAGATGAGATGAAGGGAGAAAATCCACAACCACTCAGCTGCTTGAACAGACAGGCTAATCTGGATCACAAAAATAAGACAAGTTAGGGGGATTTCCCCACATCAAAGTGAAGCCTTCCTACATCTGAAAACATGGTTTTCTAAATAAAAAACGAGCGGATTATTTTAAGGAAGACTGGATGGATCATGGTGAAGATCCAAACACGTGATCTGGAAGATTAGATGGAAAACAAACAACAATAACAAACAGCTCGAAGCAGCAAAAGAGAAATACTGAAAAGATAAGAGACTTGGAGGACAAATTTAATGGGAGAAACAGCAGTTCTAGAGGAAGAAGGTGAGAAGACAGAGGAGAAGCAGGCATAAAACACACAGCAATTTCTAAGCGAGAGGCATTTGGCTGCATTCATACAGACTTTTTTTGTTTTCAAATGAAAACTTGCTACTTTGGCAGTTTTCATAAAGGAAACAATTTCTTTCTCTTGCTGAATACACTAGTTTTAAGATGTATCATGGGTACTGGTGCTGTATAACACACAATGACTTGTTAACTAGCATGTGGTTCAGAAAACACGTTAGGTTTTAAAAATATCTTAATGTTTCTTTTTGTTTATAATTTCAAGCGTTCATAAAGTACACCAAGAATTTCATAAATTTGTTTTCCGTGAACTTTTTTGCTATGATAGGTCATTCCAGCATTTACTCTCATAAACAGATACTTTTGATCATCTGGACTATTGACAATATTTTAATTTGCAGTCTCTTTCGTGACTGGATATATTAATGATCCTCTGACTGGTATTGGTGAATGGTTCAGAAGAGAAACTTGGTGAAATAAAAAAGTAATATTTATGGTGATCAATTAAATTATTTGCCTAACTTAAGGAAACTACCATACATAACTCTGAATTTATATGCAACTCTCATTTGATTTGAGGTAACAGAGAAGAGTCTGATCTACCTGTGGAATATGTTGTTTTATTTTTTCAGTGCTTAAAGATACATTCAGACATAATTGGTTTGGGAAGACACCATATAATTTTTAAGTTAACTTGCATACTATAAATGTGTTTTGTGTTTAAATAAATGAAAAACTTTTGAAATGTAAAAAAAATTTAAAACAACAACAACAAAAAACACAGCAAGAGAAAATTAGGATCGGAGGAGGAGCTCAGCCTACATATCAGAATAGCCGTAACACATCCTACAGAATTCCTGTACTGTGTAAGAAACAATAACAAAACCCCACTAAACTCACAGGTCAAAAGAACATGGAACTTCCAAAGAGGAACATCGAAGCCTACTATAGTGTTCACCTCCACCACGTGAAGCAGATGCTACTGGGAAAAAAAAGAACAGCACTACCCATTCACTATACCTGTCAGGAAGAAGGTATGTAGATGCTCAGAAAGTGCACTACCCACATAACCACTCTTGAGACTAAGGAGGCTGATTATGAAAGAAATGAACCAGGCTATAGTGCAAATCTGTAGTCTCACCTACTCCTGAGACTGGAGCCCAGGTTGGGTAACTCTATGAGAGCTAATCACAATAAACAATTTAAAGAGAGGTCAATGGGGAAGGAAATAAGAGAGAATAACAATAAAGCTTGCTTAGCTAGGCTCATATTTGCTTTATCGATCCATAGAACATAAATATTTTCCTGTGCTTGTTCCTATATCACTGAATCTGACTATAAAAAAGTCAAAATGCATTCTAATTATAACTCTAATGCTAGGAGGCACATCTCAATTTCAGAGATGCTAAAATGCAAAACCCAAGTGTTTTCAAGTTAAGCAATGATACTTTGATGTATATATTAATCTAAATGAGCAAGGATTGATTCGTTGCCAGCATGTGTAATAAATTCTAAATTCTTCACACAGAACAGATGCACAGTAAAGTGATCTATTTAAAAAAAAAAGAGAGAATTGAACTGGGGGCTGGAGGTATGGCTCTGCAGTTAAGAGCACTGGCTGCTCTAGCAGAGGACCTGGGTTCAATTCCCACCACTGACATGGTGGCTAATAACCATCTGTAACTCCAGTTCCAGGGGAACTGACACCCTCTTCTCACCTCTGTGGGCACTGTATGACACAGGTGCACTTACATATAGGCAATACATTCATATACATAAAATAAAAATAATAAATAAAATAATTTTTTAAAAGAATTGGACTGAAGCTGGTGACACACTCCTTTAATCCCAGCACTCCTGAGGCAGAGGCAAGAGGATCTCTGTGAGATAGAGGCCAGTTTGGTCTACATAGTGAGTTCCAAGCCAGCTGGGGCTATAGGGAGACCCTGTCTCAAACACCTCCACCAAAAAAAAAAAAGATACATGCATGTAGGCAAAGCACCCCTACACATAAAAACTTTTTAAATTTAAAAACAGGAATAAAAAATAACTTGATCAAATCAGCAAAAATAAAAAAGGGGTAAGAAACTGCAAGTTAAAATATAAAAGAAACAATGCCAGGTGAGCATGCGTGCATGGTTGTAATCCTGGCACTTGAAAAGATGATACAGGAATATCACAAATAGCCTCAGCAATTTATTGAGTTCCAGCCTAGGCTACACAGCAACACACTATCTCAAAGAACAACAAAATAGCATAGAGTGAAATGTTAAGAAACAAAACCAGCTGTAGAAAATAAACTGCTATATATTAAAGAACTAGTTGTGTTTTGTTTAGAAGAAAAACATGAAGCAACTCTTAAAATGTTGAAAATACAAGAATAAAGAAAGAAACTAAGTTTAAAAGATCAAAATTATAAAGAATGTCCACTGACAACGGAAATTAGAAATCAAAATAAATAAGGAAAGTGTCCAAATATTTGCAAATTAAACACACATACAGCTAAGCAATTCATAAGTCAAAGATATCACAAGGCAAATTAGAAAGCATTTATTTAAAAAAAAAAAAAAAAAAAAAAAAAATCAAAATTACTAAGTGGGAAGCAAGATGACTCAGTAAGTGAGAGTGCTTGCATTTAATCCCTGAGACTCCCATAGTATAGAGAACCTACTCTTGCAGGCTGTCCTCAGACCTCTCTCCTCTCTCTCTCTCTCTGTCTCTGTCTGTCTCTCTGTCTGTCTCTCTCTCTCTCTCTCTCTCTCTCACACACACACACACACACACACAAACCCCAAAATATTTTTTAAAAGATGTTAAGTAACAATGAAAGTCATGATTTATGAAGAAGGAAAAAGACCCATACCGAACTGAAAACACAGCAGTTAAGCGACTCAAACAAAAACATTCAGATGCTGCTGGCTAGTTGTACCATCCACATTCCTTAAAACGCTGACAAACATATCAGGAGAAAACACAATGAACGGGGAGAGAGCAGGAAAGAGAAAGGACAATAACTCCTCTTACTGCCATACACAACTTCTACTTTAGAAAACACAGGGGTCTACTAACACAGTTCTGGATTAAACTGGAAATGAGCACGATGGCTAGTCATAAATATGAATTCACAGCAGCTGTGACAGCATGCACAAGAATTGTGCAAGCTCAAGCCAGACAAAAGGCCAGCGGGGAGAGGGGAGGGGAGTTGGGCAGGAAGTCCTGCCTCTAGCTGAGGGGCTAACTGGTGGCTGATAGCTGCTGGGGGGACAGTCAGTTTTCCTGAAGCTCCAGTGGATGGTCACACACCCAAGAGTATATGGGCAGCACAATTAGACTCAGATGGGTTTTTAAAAAGAAGAGGACACAGAGTGAGTAGGGAAGAAGGTGGTTTATGGGGGGGCTGGGGGAAGAAAGGTAAATATGATCAAATTACATTGTATGAAATTCTCAGAGAATTTTTAAAAAGGAAAATCTGAGTCAATACTTTGAGACTATTTCATCAGTTAGCTATCAATTTCTAAAAACTGTTGAAATGAAACCAGCCTAGATGTCCATCAACAGAAGGCTGGGTAATGAAAACATGGTGCATATGCACAATGGAATTTATTAGCTGTAAAGAAAACTGAAATGATGAAACCTGCAGGAAGATGGCTGGATCTGGAAAGTAGAGCATTAAGTGAGATGATTAAAACTCAAGACAAAAACTCCATATTTGCTCTCATATGCGGATTCCCATTTGTAATATACACATGCATATAAATGTGTGTGAATGTGGGGGAAGACTTAAAAAACTAGAAAGGAGACAAAGAGAGGGTAAAAAGAGCTGAGGAGTAAAGATGGGAAGGCGGGAGCACACTAGGGATATGAAAGACGAGAGGAGTGTGGGTGGAGGCAGGTTACAAGGGGACCAGGAGTAGCAGGGGTGGGGCAGATGATGGGGGATGCACCGAACACACTGTTCAAAAACACTATAATGGCACCTAACACCTTGTGTGCTAATTAAAAACTATAAAATATTCCTAAAAGTCAGTGAAAGGAGGGAAGTGCCTTCACAATTGTAACAATAGCCAGAAAGTGCCTAGAAATGCATTCAACAAGTGATACATATAATCTGTAAAATATGAACGTATTAAAGTATATCACATCAAAATTCAGAAAATGGAGAAACCACACTGCATTCTCAGTTTCCCTATATTAATATATGTGCTTGATATTTCCTTTAGAAAGTTCTCTTTTAAATTATGTATTAATTTTAATATTTATATACAAGAATAAATGCCCACGCATAGCCAAGAATGTTTTAAAAAAGAAGAGGTGGGTGGGTGGGTAGAATGAAGACTTTTATTTAAAAATGAGAATATACTATAAAGCTATTGTAATCAATATATTGTCTTAAAATAGATTAAAAACTATCAATTTAGCAGAATAATGAAGCAAGTCCCAATACGTGTAACAGTTTAATTTATAAAAACTAAAGAAAGGTGCCAGCATAAATAACTAATGGCAATAGGAGAAAGTGAGATCCTGTCTACTCCAGACACATATGGAGACTACACAGATGTAAAAACATTGACAAGGGGCCAGCAAGGTGGCTCAGTGGGTTAAGGCACATGTGACCAAGCCTGAGGACCTGAGTTTGATCTCTGACTTAAGTGGTGGAAGGAGAGAACCCACTCCTGTAAGTTATCCTCCACCCCCCCAAATTTAAAAAAATTTAAATACAGAGACAAAAACAAATGTAAATGAACAGAGGAGTATCATATAGGTAAGCAAGATCTTACCTCCAGAAGCTAGAGTTAAAGAAGCAAGGAACTGGGGAGGGGGTGGTGAAGAAAAAAAAAGTTTATTTAGCCACATAAAAAATTAGAATTCCATAACAAATGAGAGAAGACAGAAAAGAACAATTCAAATAACTGGTTTGAGCAAATGTGCCCAAAGCAGAAAATATATTAATATTTACAACCACAAAGAACTATCACAAAATGGCCTAATGAACCCCCAGAAAAATGAACAGCAAAAGACAGTAAACAGGCAAATTCACAGAGCAGCAGCTTGCAGGGGCCAATACTGCCAAGAGATGTGTGCAAAGACGCTCAAGCTTGGGGAAGCAAATGAAGCTACCAACGAGGCACCACAGCAAAATGTCCCACGGTGAAATGTACAAATCTGTTGGGTCTACCGCAGGTAGGAATATAGGGAACAACGGCTTCTTGCATATACAACACTGATATATGTGTGAATTACTATCTTTCTTAAAGATTTTATTTATTATTTTGTATTACCTGCATGTAGGTAAGTGCACCCGTGTCATGCAGTGCCCACGGAGGTCAGACGAGGCTGTTGGATCCCCTGGGACTGGAGTTATGGACAGTTGTTAGCTGCCATGTGGGTGATGGGATTCGAACCTGGGTTTTCTGAAAGAACAACCAGTGTTCTTAACTGCTGAGCCATCTCTCCAGCCCCCAAATTACTATCTTTTCAATAATGTAATCTATTTTTAAAATATATCTTTAGAAACAATGATCTCCCGCTAAGAAAAGGACATCCCCGAAAGAAAGCATTGATGTCTGCCTGGGATGTCTACTGCAGCACTGTGTGTGGTGACTAACACCCAGAAGCAAATGCCATGAGCAAGGAGGCAGTGGAGCACATTAACCTACCACAGAACACTAGGCAGCCATTTAGGCCAGTGTTCTAGAACTGTAATTGTTGGCATGAGAGATCCTTACAAATATTCAGAAAAATAATTACAGAAAAATATGTGTCACATAAAGCCCCATTTATTTATTCATTTATTGGTCTTCTTTAAAATATATTTAATTGAATTTTGTGAACTGCACACATTTTAATTACATTTAGCCCACCCTTCCCTGTCTTCATCCTCGATATCCCTCATATTCTGCCCACAAGGACTTCATGCATTTTGTCATTTACATTAAGGCCTATCAAGCCAAATTTGTGTACCCAGATGTCCCTCAGTGTGAGCCACTGGAGCCTGGTCAGCCTATCTAGCATCACTCCCTTAAAGAAGATCAGCTCTCCCTCACCCGGCAGTGATCAGCTGCCAATAGTTCCTCACCAGAGTTGTGGTCTCCTGCTAATTTTCCCAGTTCTATGCTGGTTTTTGTCCGAGTTTGCATGGGTCTTGTACCTGATGCCACCATTGCTGTAAGTTCATATGAGTAAGGCTGTTTCTTTATGGCCAGGTACCTCCTTCCCTGGCTCTTACAATGTTTCTGCCTCCTCTTCCATAATGGCCCTGAGCCCTGGATGGGTACAATTTAACATAGGAGTCTTGTCCAGGGAGCCACACTCTGTAGTCTCTTTTTCTCCAGTTGTGGCCTTTTGTGTTCATCACCCTCTGTTGCAGAGGAAGCAGAGATACTTGTACACCCATGTCTGTTGCTGCTCTTTTCACAACAGCTAAGAAATGGAAGCAACCTAAATGCTCCTTAGTGAAAATGTGGTACAGTAAAGTTCTACTCAGTGATAAAGAAATACAAAATCATGAAATTTGCAAGTAAATGGATGGAACTAGAAACTGTTATACTAAATGAAGTAACACAGACTCAGAAAAACAAACAATGTATGTTCTCCTCATTTGTGGATTTAGCATCAAATTCTTATATGTGAGTATATATCCTGATGTAACTGCAGGAGCCAGGAAAATGGAGAGGAACCACGGAGATAAAGGGAAAGGAGGAACCTGAGAAAGAGGGTTAGTAGGAGACAGGTGTCACCAAGGGTGAAATGGGTAAAACGAGGGTATTTAACTGGGAGGGGAAAGGGAAGGGTTATATATGGAACCACAGGGAGGGGCAGAGGGGAAGAAGGAGCTCAAGAGACAGGGAATCATAGGAGACAGGTATTTATTGATCTGTGTGAGACAAGATCGCGCTGTGGCCCAGCTGGCCTGGAACTCACTATGTAGACCAAGCTGGCCTAGAACTCATAGAGATCTGCCTTTGCCTCCTGAGTGCTGGAATTAAAGGTGTGTGCCACCATGCTGGGCTGTAAAGCCCCTTTTATAAAGATCAAAACAAAAACTGTATTTGTATATGACCATGACAGTGTGAGGATAAATACAAAAAGATGTACATAATACATGCATAAATGTTAAGCTATTAATACATAGTATGGAGGTGCAGGACAATGGGAAGGGGAGTTGAGCAAAGTAGTAAAAGAAAAACAAAATTCCAGCTCTTAGAAGAATCATTCTCATGCATTTTGGGAGAAATTAACATATACGAATATATTTTGGAAGCTGCATCAAGAAATTTAAAAAGAAGGGTGTGGTAGCAGAAGGCAGATGACTGAAAGTGAGTGGATTCAGGGCCACAAAGGGACTTGTATTCAGAGGGGAGAAGGTGAGGAAAATTCTGAGAACCAATGAAGAAGTGAGAAGAAATCTACACACCAGGAAGAATAGAAACAGCAATGGAGTAAGGGAGACTCCACAAGTCTTAAGGTCAGGGTACAGGAACCAGACACCAAAGACAAGTTAGTTATGGAGGCAGGCTGGGTATGGAGAGGGCTGTGCCTTCTTAAGTCATTAGAAATTGAAAGGCTCTAGGGAACAGAGAGTAGTGATACACTGGAGCTCCTGTGACATCCATCAGATTGTACAGGCAGGTGACAGGTGCATGTGACAGTAGTGGAGGAAGTGACTGACAAGATCTTCCAAAAGATATGTGCATCAGGGAGAAGGGACAGCAATGGTGCAGTACTCAGTCGTCGACTCCATAGGAGGTAGTGGGAACAGGCACATAGGTGTCATGAGGGAGCCGGATCTGAGTGCACCCAGACCTAGCATGGCATCACTCAGTTCCCACACCTCCAGGTATAAATCTTGATAAAGATAACAATCTTTCAAGGACATATAATGATTATAAATGTATATGCACGGGGGGCTGGAGAGATGGCTCACCTGTTAGAAGCACTGGCTACTCTTGCAGAGGACCTGGGTTCAATTCCTAGCACCTACATGGTGGCTAACAACTGCCTGTAACTCCAGTTCCAGGGGATCCAAGGCCCTCTTCTGACCTCTGAGGGCACTGCATGACATGGGGTGCACTTATATACATGCAGGCAAAACACTCATATGCATAAAATAAAAATAAGTATTTTTTTAAATGTATATGCATAGAATGTTGGTGGGCCCAATTCAGAAAACAAACACTTCTAGGCATAAAGGAAGAGGTAGGTCCCAATACAATAATACAGAAAACTTCAATGCTCCACTCTCACCAATACATAGATCATCAGGACAAAAAGCAATCAACAAAGAAACATCAGCGTTAAAGATACTCCAGATTAGAAGGCTTTAACAAACATCACAGAATATTCCATGCACGGCTATGGAAAACACATTCTTTTGGCAGCTCAGGAAGCTTTCTAGAACATAGATCTTACTTTAGGCCATAATGCAAGTCTTAACAAGCACCAAAAACCTGAGACACTTTCCACATTATCAGATCATAATGACATGAAAGTAGCAGCCAACAGCAGAAGAAAATCCGAAACCACAAACGCATGGAGTTTGGACAATGTTTTCAAGAGATACCAGGTCACTGAAAATATTAGGGGGAAATTCCAAAAGTTCTAATTAATCTGACCTTTTTCTGGTTCCCTGTCTAGAACTTGTAATGCTAACTACTCTTGCCTTTACTTCTTCACATCTCCTAGGCACCAGTCAAGGACTTTCTCTTCTCCCTACAGTTAAGAGTTATGCAATTTGCAAGTCTTTTAGCTAGACCCTTCTGGGGTACCCCAATTGCCTCACCCTGCATCCCTGCTGAGTATGGAAGAAGCCAGAGTGGTCTGCATCCGGATTCCCCATCGGCAATTTGGGTAACTTCTTCAGAGGATGGTGTGATAAGAATATGAGGTAGGAAGTGGCTAGGCAGTTAAGGTAAAAAGACCCCAAAGAAAAGTAGCCAGTTTCTTGGCTAAAAGTCAAAATGTCCTTTGGCCTCTTAGCAACATACTCTGTTCCAAAATATCAAAAGTATTTGGGAGCTCTTATCTAATCTCTAAAAGATTTTAGGATTACCTCTTCAGAGGGGAGAATGTTAGAGTAGCAAAAAGCCCCATTAAAAAAAAAAAAAAAAAGAGGCCAGGCGTGGTGGTGCATGCCTTTAGTCCCAGCTCTCTGGCGGCAGAGGCAGGCGGATCTCTGTGAGTTCAAGGCCGGCCTGGTCTACATAGTGAGTTCCAGGACAGCTGGGGCTATAGGGAGACCCTGTCTCAAAAAAGACCAAAAGAAAAAAAAAAAAAAGAAAGAAAAAGAAAGAAAGAGTACACGAAGTTGTCCCGGAAAGGTGATGAGGAAATATGGGAGGAGCCGGAGTGGCCGTGGATTTGATTGAAACACGTTATATGCATGTATGAAATTCTCAATAAATATTTTTTAAAGTTAAAACAAAAAAATCTAAATGAAAACAAAAAGCATACCACACTGCATTTCTGTGGAAAAGGAAAAAAAAAAAGCAGATCTGAGAGGAAACTTCATAGCTACATTGCCTACATTAAGAAAAAAAAAAATCAGAGAGGGGGCTGGAGAGATGGTTCAGTGGTTAAAAGCACTGGCTGCTTTTGCAGAGGATCCAGGTTTGGTACCCAGCACCAATATGGAAGCTAACAACCCTCTATAACTCCAGTACCAGGGTACCCGATGCCTTTTTCTGGCCTCCATGGGCATTGCATGCACGTGGTACACTTATACACAAGCAGGCAAAATACTCATACACATAAAATAAACATGATTTTTAAAAATTAGAGCATTCTAAAATAAGTAATGCAATGCAGCTTCTCAAGATCTTATTAAAACATGACCAAGACAAACCCAAAACCAAGAGACAAATATAATCAAGATCAGAGAGGAAATAAAGATCAAAAGACTAATACAGAAGTTACCAACTAGGCTGGGTATGGTTGGGCACGCCTTCAACCCCAGCACTCAGGAGGCAGACAGGTGGATCTCTGTGAGATGGAGGCCAGCCTGGTCTACATAGTGAGTTAACTCTAGGCCAGCTGGGGCTACAGGGGGACTCTGTCTCAAAAACATCAAAAATAAATAAATAAACAAATAAGAACCAAAACAACAACAGCAACAACAAAAAAAAACCCCAAAAGTTATCAACTGGACAAGGAGCTTATTCTTTGGAAAGATAAAGAAAAATCAAAAGAATAAAGAAGACAGACATGATTAACGAACCATTAGCCAAACTAACAGACAGAATTCGAAACAAAACTAGAAATGATGAAGGTGTGGGTACAAGAGAACCCAGTAATTTCAGAGGATCACCAGGGAAGAGTTTTTAGAACAGAATTTTCACATATTATTTATAGTGAAATAAATTATACAAAATTAATTTTTTTTCACCAAAACATAGAAGCAATATTTTCTGCAATATTTCTAGATGAGCCATGGAACACTTACTCTTGTAGGTTTTCCTGCAACACCACCAGACAGTAGTTACCACCACAAAAAAGACAGAACAGACGAGCAAGCTGCCTATACAGATGGTCTCTGACCACTATGAAGGCAATTACGTGGAGTCCTTTCCCTGAGGTTTAGGTCATACTATTCAAAGTCTCTGCTACATACAGACTCTGAAACACAGACTCTTGAACAGGATCTTTCCACTGTCACCTATTACTGCTGGATATTTCACAGCGTAGCCATCCTGTAGTGTGACTGCAGCTAATTTGTACTTAATATACACATTCTATACTGTATGCAGAAGTGCTTTCTGATAGATTTCAGCTAATACAGAAAACGATGGTCTCAAAAAATGACTTAAATAGACACACACAAATGCTATTACTTAAAAATAATAAATTCCCAGCCAGGTGTGCTGGTGCACGCCTTAATCCCAACAGAGGCAGGCAGATCTCTGTGAGCTCAAGGCCACCCTGGTCTATATAGTGAGTTTTAGGCCAGCTGGGGCTAAAAGGAGACCCAGTCTCAATAAAGACCAAAAAAAAAAACCAAACCCTAAAAACATTCCTAATGATTTGATTTTAGTTTTCAGATCAGGCCCACAGGGCTGGAGATGGTGCTCAGAGATAAAGTGCTTGCCTTAGCTCTTTTGAGACCCTGGGCTGGGTCCCCAGAACTGTAAATAGATTAGGATAGATAGATTAGATAGATAGGTAGGTAGGTAGGTAGGTGGGTGGGTAGGTAGGTAGGTAGGTAAGTAGGTAAGTAGGTAAGTAAGTAATAAGAAGGGCAATGGCTCTGTGGGCAAAGGTACTTACTGAATAAGCCCGATAACACAAGTTTGATACTTGGAACCCACATAAAGGTGGAAGAAAAGAACTGACTCCACAAAGTTGTCCTCTGTCCTCCACACATGTGCCATGATACACATGCATGCACACATATACAAACAATAAATTGATACTTTAATAAAAATAAATAAGTTCAAATGAAGCCCATTCCATGATCAAGTCTTCTTATTAATACTTATCTATGATTCCTTCCCTTGGGACCCAAGAATAATGTCAACAGTAATGTAGAAATCCAAAACCAGACACCAAAAGCATAGAAAACAAGCATCCTGGAAGTCACAAAAATACCCAAAGATAATGCCAGGTATACCTGGCATTGAACATTATCTTTTATCCCAGCATTCAGACTGCATAGGCAGGCAGATAGATCTCTGTGAGCTCAAAGCCAGTCTGGTCTACATAGGGAGTTCCAAGCCAGTTGGGGCTACAGGAGATCATGTCTTTAAAAAATTTTTTTAAATATGTCTGTGTCCAAAGACAGTTACACTCTTAAAATCCAACTGACAAATTCAATGTCCTTGTAATAAAATGCAACTTTGAAGAAAAAAATTATAACACAGCATTCACTTAATATTCACAAATATCTGAGACTTCCTGCAACATTGAAGGCCCGAAGGAAGAAGCAAGGATGTGGTGGAGGAGGAGCACAGCATTGCAAACACCAGAGGAAACCTCAAGCAGCAGGGATCCCTTCCAGCAGCTCCTGGAGGGTGCACGCCCACCTTCCAGAACCACACAGTTTTTACATAGGTAAAGGCGTAGGGGAGGATCATCTGACAAAAAAGTTAAATAAGTAGAAAAACACAAAGAGAAGTCATTGGGAACCAGTAGCTCTTCTGTTAGCTCTTCTGACACAGTGGCATGCAGAAAGAAAACACAGGCTGGACCATGAAGACCAGTCTCAAGAAGACAGGGTCAAAGCAGAGACATGTGTCTGTAGTCCCAGCACTCACGATGAGGCAGGAAGACCTCAAGTTCAAGGCTAGCCTAAGCTATCAAAAATAAAAATAAAAGAGAAAGATGTAAAACCAATGTAAGACACGAAGGCTCTGGGGCAAACTGAAAGCTGCTCTGACTGAAAGAGTTACCGAGGTGCTTTAGGAAAGGGCCAGTTAGAAAGTACTCACAACCATAGGTGAATGCTGAGAGGCTGGGAGGCTTATCTAGACTAGGAGTAGTAGGAACTGGAGGCAGGAACAGGGATGAGGCATTTTGGAAGAATGGCTGGTAGAACACTGGCAATTAACTGTGAGGGTCGAAAACGGATGTCAAAAGGAGAGCAGTATACACTGGTACAGGGAATTCAGGAGTTTCCTGTTCAGGCTACACAGTATGTCTTTCCTGTTGGTGTTGGTTTGTTTTCCATGGTCCTGGTGACGGTGCCTAGGGCTTCAACATGCTGGGTAGCTGCTCTACCTCCCTAAATAAGAGCTGCAGCCCTAGTCCAACCTCCCCGTTAACAGGATCTGTGACTCCAGCATCTCTGCAAAGTAAAAGCTATCAGACAGTAACACCACTCAAGTCCTTTCCATCATCAAAGTTCTACTGTTCTTCTGTGAGGCTTGTTTGTTTTTGAGACAGGGTCTCCTATGTATGTTTCTGAGGCTGGCCAGGAACTCAATATGCAGTCCAGGTTGGCCTTGAACTCTCAGCTCTTCCTGCCTCACCCTCCCAAGTGCTGAAATTACAGCTTTGCACCACTACACTACCAAGTTTTACTATTCTAGGATTCTTAGGTTTTTTATTGTTAGCTTAGACATATCTATTTCAAGGCACAATTAGGGACTCTAGAAGTATGCTATTGAAATACTGGCTATTTCATATACCCCTGGGGCTATAGTCACTTCAAAACTGATTTGAAATTGGCTATAATTAATTTCACTTTCTGGGTTACAACAGGGCAGTGGGAAGAGCAAAAGCAATGAAGCCAAGCTTGTCAGAATCCACATCTCCCAATGACCTTGAGTAAGTTACTCAATGTCCCCAAAGCCTCCTAATTTAATGCATAAGACACAGGCACTCCCTGGGGAGGCTGAAGACCAGAGCACAGTGCTTTGGCAGCTTCTCACTGATGGCTCTAGAGAATACCTGGTGTTAAGATTTTCAGCTACTTTCCTTCAATGTTGCTGAAGGCTAAGAGACTTATTGAAAAGGAAAAATAGGAAAGAATTTATTAGCATGGCATTTGCAGATTTCTGCAATAATGGATATTCCAATATAAGTTAGAAGGCTCACAAATTTGTTGGCCAACTTGGATTTTTTTTTACATTTATTTCTAAATAAACTGACATACACTAAATCTAAGGTGTTAGATAAGAGAACAGTGGCTGGTGGGGACTGGAGATGTGACTGACAGGGCACAGGAGACCTTTTCTGAAAGTCATGAAATGTCCCAAACTGAGAATGGCAAACCTTAAGCTGCAGGCTGTTGCCTGTTTGGGTGACAGTGCACTGAGGCCAGCCATGCCTGGCCGTGCATCCACTGTCTGTGGCTGTTCTCCCAATACATACCACAGCAGAATGGGCCAGAATGGTCTATAAAGTCTAAAATGCTTACTACCTGGCCAATTACACAAAAAGCTTAGTGACAACTGTTCTAGGTCTCCATCTTCCTTGAATGGCCAAGTGGGAAGACTGTATGGAACTCATCACCTTAAAGTGAGCGTGTTCCTCAAATATAAAAATAATATCTCACTAAAACACACCTAAAAGGAACAAGACTTTCAGAAAAAAAAAAGCAGCATGATAAAGATAGATTATTATTCACAGAAGTTAAAAAGAAAAATGCTATGAAACGAAGGATCCAGAATATACTATTTTAACAAGAAAATTATTCTCAGTGGAAGAGTTCAGAATTTTTAAAATCCTTTTATCTGAGAGATGAGCCTCTTAAAAGAACTTAAAAGAACTCCATTGGCCTAACTGGCCTTCCCAGTAGCAACTCTTAGCTCCTCTTCAGGAAGCCAGTGCCACACCCAGACACCATGATGGCACACTGTGATTCCCCACCCTTAAACCCCCGCCATCTCCTGGACCTCTGTACTTCATCAGAGGACATGCACATTTACAAAGAACAGCTGTGCATGCTGGGCCACAGAGAGAGAAAGGAGGGGAGAAATCTGTGCCCAACCCTTAAGTATAAACTAGATCCCACAGTACATTCCTATTCTAACATCTCATTTTCAGTAGAAAGCTTTGTGAGGATATGAGTTTTCATCATACCATTAATGATTTATTTCAAAACTGTTATGATGCAGTATAAACCATAATAATTTAAGATAAGAAGGCAAAAAAAGAGCACCATGAGAGAAATCTGCTCCCACTTCATAAAACTTGACTAAGCCTGTATTATGAAAAGCTATCCAAAAATGTTTTATCAATAATGTGGTTTCCAATCACCAACCTGTACCACAGATAACTGATGCCTAGAGAGAAAAATTTCAAATAGTAACTGATAAATTATTTAACACAGGCAGAGTGCTGAGCAACAAACTGGCTCAGAAGTTACAGACATGGCAAATATATAAAGCTCTAAATTCTAAGTCAACATTCATTTGCCAACACTTATTTGTTATTAAAACCACATGTTGGCACTGAATCGTTTTATGGTCCATTTGAAACAAATACGCAGAAAATTGTAGGAAACAACTAGTGCCCCAGAAGCCTAATAAAGCAAGACACTCAATTCCAACACAACCCTGTTATAAGACTTTGGGACACCTAAGCTAAAATGTGTATCTTGGTTGGGAAGAGGTTTGTACTATGGAGAAAATCCCACTATAGTTATAATGGAAACTGTGGCAAGCACTGGCCATGGTCTTAATTCTTATTCCAGAAACTGGAAAACATGGATCTTATTGCTTGTTTAATGAGAAACTTTAACTACCTTCAAATAGTAGTATATTTAAATTTTAAAGGGTAAAAGTGTCTTATTTAACAAAAACTAAAGTGTATAGTAAACCACTGAGATATGAAGGTGTCCTTTCTTCAAGATCCCTTGCTATATCTTCAAGGTAAACACAGGATCACCTCAAAATTTCTACCCCTATCACAACTACCTTCAAGGTTCATCTGTGACAATGTTGTAAGTATGTTAAAGCAAATCTGCTACGATTTGTTGTGGTTTTGTTTTTCTGAGCCAGGGTCTCATTAGCCAAGACTGGCTTCGAACTCCTCATCCTCCTGTCCCCAAGTCTCAAATGCTGGGATTACAGGCATATACCAGCATCCTCTGCTGTGTTTTGAATATAGTGAAGCCTATCCCCCACTGTGGCCATGTATAGAGGGGGGGCTAATGGGAAGGTGGGGGTGTCCTAGGGCAGTGCCCTCAAGAGTAGATGAATGCCAGTATCTCCATACCTCAGGAGTGGGATCATTATAAAAGGCTAAGCAGAGCCCTGCTTTGCTTACTAATATATGAGTACACACTCTTTCCTCTACCCTTTCCTCTTCTGCCTTCTTTTTTAGGATGTCTCAGGAAGATGCCCTTGATGGATGCCAACTCTTCAACAATGGGCTGCCAACTTCTACAACTGTAAGAAGGAAGTCTCAGATTGGAGCCATGGCACAGTTGGTTGTTTGCCTAGCATACCCAAAGCCCTGGGTTCAATCTTCAGCAACATGTTAAACTGGGGTGGTAGTGCACCCATAATCCTAGCATATGGGCGAAACAGGCAGGAAGATCAAAAACTCAAGGTCATCCTCTGCTGTGCCATCAGCTGACAGACATAAGACACTGCCTCTAACTCCTGTTCCAGAGGATCCGATGCCCTCTTCTGGTCTTACACACACACACACACACACACACACACACACACACACACACACACTAAAATAAATCTTTTTTAAAAGGGCAAAGGACCTGAAGAGACATTTCTCAAAAGATATACAGACAACAAGTATATTTTTTAAAAAGATCAACACTTAGAGAGAGACGCAAATCAAAAGCAGAAGATACTGAGATACCATCTGAGATGTCTGGTATGGTTGGAAGGTGAAAACGCCCCCTAGAGAAGGAAGACAAGACAGATGAATGAGAACACTCAGACACTGACAGAGAGAAATGATAATAAAACATGAAGAACATGGGCACCATGAAAAGGTCAAATTTGTGAATCACAGAGGAGAAAGAGAACTTCAGCATAAAAAATAAACAATATGTTCAGTAAAATCATAGCAGAAAACATCCCAAATCTAGACAAAGATGAACACCCAGACAAGAGACATTCAGAACAACAAATGGTTAATATAAAAAAAAATAAATTTAAAAAAACACCCCACATCTTATTCTGGTTATAGCACTAAACAAAGAAAAAGGAAAAATATTGAAAGCTGCAAGAAAAAAAGTGTCAAGTCACATATATATAAAAGCAAACCCAGATCCTCAACAGAAACCCTAAAAGCTAGGAGAGCACAGAATGACATATTTCTAAGCACTGGCACACATTAATTGCCAATAGAGATTACTATACCCAGCAAATTGTCATGATTGAGAAAGAAAGAACTTTCCATGACAAAAACAAACTGAAGGAGTGCATGACCACTACATAGAAATTATAGACAGCAGTTGAAGGAAACCTCAGATTTCCATGAGGCCAAAGGAAATAATTCAAACAGAAGAGTTCAAGAATAGGAATGGGAAAACACCAAACACTAAATAAATCAACAAATGACGGGAATTAATTCACACCTTTAAACAACTTTGAATATCAACGGCCTAAATTCTCTAGTCAAAAGACACAAACTAGCAGATTGGATTAAGAAATGAAATCCAGCTATTTGTTCCATGAAAGAATGCACCTTATCATCAAAGACAATTGCAATCTTAGGGTGAGAGGATAGAAAAGTCATTTCAAGCAAATGGAACTAAGAAAGCAAGCAGAGGTCACTGTTGACAAAATAAGAATTCAAACCAAAATTAGTCAGAAAAGACAGAGAAGGTCACTGGACACTGATAAAGGGAACAACCCATCAAGAGGACAGCACAGTACTAAACACATATGTACCAAATACCCCATTTCATAAACACTGGATGGAAAGACACAGATTAACCCCACCACAGTAATAGTGCGAGACTTCAGTACCCTACTAACACCTCTAAACAGGTCGTCCCAACAAAAAAACAAAACAAACAGAAATAACTTAAATTTTAGCACATGTATCAAATGGACCTAACAGACGTCTACAGAATACTACATTCAAACACTGCAGAACACACATTCTTCTCAGCAGCCTATGTAACTTTTTCTCTAAAATAGATCATGTAATAGACACAAAGCAAGTCTTAACTGACACAGGAAACTGAAAACAAAACAAAACACTTCTGGTATTCTACCTGACCACAGTGGAGTAAAACTATAAAACACACACAAACTATGGGGACTGAAAAACACTGTTCAAAGATGAACGGGTCATCAAAGAAATTCTGGGACTGGAGAGATGGATTAGTGGTTAAGAGCACTGCTGCTCTCTCAAAGACGACCTGGGTTTGGTTCCTGGCACCTACAGGGAAGCAAATAACTGTTCTTAACTCCAGTTCCGGGAGACTGCATACCCTCTTCTGGCCTCCATGGGCACTGCATGACATGGGTGTACCTACATACATGTGGACAAAACACTGATACACATAAAATAAACCAAAAATATTTTCTTAAACTAAGAAATTTAAAAATTCCCAGACTTGAATAAAAACACAACATACTAAAACCTACGGAGTACAGTGAGAGCAGTACTAAGAAGGAAAATCATAGAAGTGCCCACATTTAAAAATCAGAGGTTATGCCAGGTGTGGTAGCACACACCTTTAATTTTAGCACTCTGGAGACAGAGACAGGCAGATCTCTGTGAATTCAAGGCCAGCCTGGTCTACATAGTAAGTTCCAGCAAAGCTAGGGCTACATAGTGAGACCTTGCCTAAAACAAGCAAACAAACAAAAAACAATAGGGGCTGGAGAGGTGGCTCAGAGGTTAAGAGTACATATTACACTTGCAGAGGACCTGAGTTCATTTCCCAGCACATATTGGATGACTCACAACCACCTATAACTCAAGTTTCAGGGGATTTGATATTCTATTCTGGCCTCCACAGCAGGAACTGCACTCACATACAAAATCCCTCCCATATACACATAATTTTTCAAAATGATAAAAATAAAAATTTTTAAAAATCAAAATGGTCTATAATAAATAATTTCATTATGTATCTTAGGGTCTTGGAAAAGTAGCAACAAACAAAACCAAAATATAGTCAATAGAAAGAAATAGCCAAGATAGGGCAGAAATTAAATGAAATGAAAAAAATAAAACATACAAAGACTCCATGAAAAGCTGGCTCTTTAAAAAAGATAAACAGGGGAGCTGGAGAGATGGCTCAGCAGTTAAAAGTACTGGCTGCTCTTGGAGAGGACCCAGGTTCAATTCCCAGCATCCACATGGTGGCTAACAACCATCTGCAACTCCAATTCCAGGGGAATTCAATGCTGTCTTCTGACCTCCGTGGTATTGCATGACACAGGTGCAGTTACATACATGCAGGCAATACACTCATACACATAAAATAAAAATGTTTATAAAAAATATAAACAGGATAGACAAACCCTTAGCCAAACTAGTCAAAAACAGAGGAATGGATAAAGAAGATGTGGCTTGTATACACACTGGATTTTTTACAGCAAAAAAGAAAAAATAAAGTTACATCATCAACAGAATGTGTGCAAATGGAGACAGTCCTATTCAGTGAATTAAGTCAGTCTAAGAAAGAGAAGTACTACTTGTTTTTTCCCATTTATGGGTCCTACATTTTATATAGAAACATAAAATCATACATGCAAGATGGCATGAAAGTAGGAGTGAGACTGTAGGGGACAAAGAGACAGTGGGGGGAAGGGGAGGGCAGTGTGCTGTGTGGGAAGATGGGGGGGAAGGCAGTGTGCTGTGTGGGAAGGTGGGGGGAAGGGGAAGGCAGTGTGCTGTGTGGGAAAGTGAGGGGAAGGGAGGGCAGCGTGCTGTGTGGGAAGGTGGGGGAGGGGAGGGCAGTGTGCTGTGTTGGAAGGTGGGGGGAAGGGAGGGCAGTGTGCTGTGTGGGAAGGTGGGGGGAGGGGAGGGCAGTGCACTGTGTTGGAAGGTGGGGGGAAGGGAGGGCAGTATGCTGTGTGGGAAGGTGGGGGGGAGGGAGGGCAGTGTGCTGTGGGGGAAGGGGAGGGGAGGGTAGTGTGATGTGCAGACAGTGGGGGGAGACAGGTGAAGGCAGTGTGATGTGTGGGAAGGTGGTGGGGGAAGGGGAGGGTAGTATGATGTGCAGACAGTGGGGGGAGACAGGTGAAGGCAGTGGGATGTGTGGGGAGGGATCCACTCTGTACAAATAAGATACTTGCATGGAAGTGGCCTTATGTAGCCCAGCACAATTTATTTTAAAAGCAGTGGGGCTCAAGAGAGGGCTCAGTGGTTAAGAGCACTGGCTGGTCTTGCAGAGAGGACCCGGGTTCAGTTCCTACCACCAACATGGCAGTTCACAATCACCTGTAACTCCAGTTCCATGGGATCTGACACCCTCTTCTGGCCTCCACAGGTCATTGCATACACTAAGTGAACTTACATACTTGCAGGCCAAACACTCATAGACATAAAATAAAAATAAATAAAACAAAATTTTTTTTAAAGTGAGTGAATGTAAAGGCACATTAGAGCATGGCTAACTTTAGAAAAAAGCAGCAATGGACTTCTGTTCAGCTGTGCTCTCTGAGAGTACACTGAAGGGGAGGCCATATTTTAACTGCAAACATCATATTCATGAGCTTATTTAAATTTATGGTTAACGGGTATAAAGTAAGAAAGAAATGCTATTTTCAAAATTTTGCAAAAATGCAACTTGAGCTAACAGTACCCAATTATTATTTGTATCAGCCAAATAAAAGCATATCCCATCTTAAAAATAAAAATAACCCAGTCCTTTGAACACTCATGTGCTAAGGGCTTAGTGCCAGCTGATGGGCTTTGGGGAGATGATTTGGTCACCAGGGCTCTAATTTCACAAGGGATTATTCCAATGCAAACTTCCTAGCTGAATGCAGGTGGGGCCTGACTGGAGGAAGGGTTCACTGCGGGAGCCTTTCAAGTCCCGTCTTGTCCCAGGACTCTCCCAGTCTGTCTCTCTACCTCCTGTCTGCAGGATACTAGCAGTTTTGATACTCTCCGCCATGGTGCTCTGGCCTTGTGACCGATCACTCTCAAATCATGAACCAAGATAACTGTTACTCCTTTGTTTTTTTCAGGTATTTTGCCACTATGACAAAAGACTAACACAGATCTGTTAGAATGCTATTAAAAGACAAAGAGAAAAAAGATAACATGTTTAAAGAGGATGAGGAGCAAATGTAAATTACTACAGAAAACAGTATGGAAGTTCCTCAAAAAATTAGTATCAGAACTACCACATGATCGACCACTTCCACTACCAGGGAACTGGCATGTTGAATAAATACCTGTGTTTCCTCATTTGTTACAGCGCTAGTCAGAAAAGCCAAAATGTGAAATCAGTCTTCAAGTGTTCATTAATGGAAGAATGGGTAAAGAAAACAAAATACATACACAAGATAGACTGGGATTCGGCCTGAAAAAAGAGTTCTGTCATTCTGAACAACATGGATGAACCAAAACACGTTATGGCTATGTGAAATAAGGCAGGGAAGTAAGCCAAGTACGCTGCATGATGTCACATGTGAAATCCAAGAAACTCAAATTCACAGAAGCAGAGAGACTCACGGGCAGGGCTTCGGCAGGGATGGGAAAGTTCTGGGGAAATTACTGACAAAAGATACAACATTTCAATTACAGAAGGAATAAATTCAAGAGCTCTATTGTATAACATGTCAACTACAGTTAATAATAACATATCATGTTCTTGAAAATTTTCAACAGAATGGATTTTAAGTATTTTTGAAAAAACCTAGGCGCCATGAGGCCACCTGATAGGAATGCCTGACAAGAAGTCAAGCATTGAGAAACTAGCTTATCAGAAAAACAGGACATAGTGGTCAAGCCATCTGCATCTGGCAATCCCCGGGGCTCGATACCAGGAAATCAGGAGAAAAACCTCTGTGTCCCTGAGGTCACCTCCCATTTAGCAATCCCACTTCCCCTTAGCCCCGACCCTTACCCCATATTTCTGTGTGCTTTTGAAATTACTCTGTGTGTTTTTGAATTAACCAATAACCACGCTTCTGCTTCTGTACCCTGCTTCTGCTCTATAAAAGTGCAAAAACCCAGCATGGGGGCGCGCAAGTCCTCCGAGGAGACTTTGTGCCCACAGGTACCTGTGTATCAAATAAACCTCATGCTGTTGCAACCCGAAGACTGACTTGTCCTCAGTGGTCTCACTCTTACAAAGATGTGCTTGTTTTCCTGTGCCTGTGTTTCCTCATAGAGTTTATTTCCAGTTTTGTTAATTTTCCTGCAGATTAATGATTTTACTTTTTAGCTGAATACAATTCCATTGTATCATTGTGTCATATTTCTATTTCCTGTTCACCAGTTGATGGGAATCTAGATTGATTCTATTTCCTGGCTATTGTGAATGAAATGAGAATAAAGCAAAATGAGCAAAGGTATGGAGTCCTTTGGTTATGTGACCAGGGATGGTTAACTGTGTGTTAGGGTTTTTCTGATTTTAGCTTTTTGGGTGATCATTGTGGCTGCGCCAGTTTGCAATCGCTCAAACAGTGAATAAAGATCCTCCTTTTTCCACAACCTCACCTACATTTGTTTCTTCTTGATTTCTTGATGAAAGCCAGGCTGAGTGGAGTGAAGTAGAAACCCACAGTAGTTTTAATTGGTTTGTATCTGATTACTAACATTGAAACTTTACAAAAGTGTTAATTAGCCATTCTTATTTCTGCTTTGAGAAATCTTTGTTCAGATCAGTAGCCTATTTTTTGATTGGGT
>NW_008331995.1:3563263-3565076 GCF_000622305.1 Nannospalax galili | reverse complement strand
ACTAGAAAGAGACCAGTGTGCCTACTGCAAAGAAAAAGGACACTGGGCAAAGGACTGCACCAAAAGAAAAGGAAAACAGAGAGGGGAAAGAGCCAAGATCCTCCAGCTCGATTAGGGAAGTTGGGGCCAGGAACCCCCACCTGAGCCCAGGGTAACTCTTCGTGTGGGGGGAAAGTCAGTCACCTTCATGGTAGATACTGGGGCGCAACATTCTGTCCTCACCCAGACGACTGGCCCACTTAGCAAGAAAACAATATGGGTAGAAGGAGCTACTGGAGCCAAGCGCTACTGCTGGACTACAAACAGGGAGGTTCAGCTTGCTTCAGGAACGGTGACTCATACCTTCCTGCATGTACCAGATTGCCCCTACCCCCTGCTAGGACGGGACCTTTTAACCAAGCTTGGAGCACACATCTATTTTGAAAATAAGGGAGCCAAGATTACTGATTCTAAAGGAGCACCTATACAAGTGCTCACCCTTAAATTAGAAGATGAATATAGACTGCATCATGATCCCCATCCTGTCCAAACAGGCATAGATCAGTGGCTGGCCAAGTACCCAGACGCTTGGGCGGAGACAGGGGGAATGGGATTAGCTACACATCAGCCACCCCTAATTATTGAACTGAAAGCCACCGCGACACCAGTGGCTGTTAAGCAATATCCTATGACGACTGAAGCCCGCCAAGGAATTAGGCCACATATTAAAAGACTGCTAGAACAAGGAATATTAGTCCCCTGCCGGTCAGCCTGGAATACTCCTCTGCTGCCTGTTAAGAAACCTGGGAGCGGGGATTACAGACCAGTACAAGATTTAAGGGAAATCAACAAGCGGGTAGAAGATATCCACCCCACGGTCCCGAATCCTTATAACTTGCTGAGCACCTTGTCTCCTAGCCATACTTGGTACACTGTATTGGACCTGAAAGATGCCTTCTTCTGTCTAAAGCTGCACCACCAGAGTCAGCCCCTGTTTGCCTTCGATGGAAGGACTCCGACCTGGGAATTTCCGGACAGCTTACTTGAACACGGCTGCCACAGGGGTTAAAGAACAGCCCCACCCTCTTTGATGAGGCCCTGCACCAGGATCTGACTGCCTTCAGGACCCTCCACCCCCACCTGATCCTGTTACAATATGTAGATGACATCTTGCTGGCGGCAGAGACACAGGAGAAGTGCCTAGCAGGTACGGAGGCTCTTTTGCAAGAATTGGGACAGATGGGATACAGAGCCTCAGCAAAGAAGGCCCAGCTCTGCCAGAAAGAGGTAACCTACCTGGGATACCAGCTAAGCGGAGGACAGAGATGGCTGACATCAGCTCGCCAGGAGACCATCTTGGGCATCCCAGCACCTCGTGATCACAGACAGGTGAGAGAATTTCTGGGGACTGCCGGGTTTTGCCGCCTATGGATTCCAGGATTCGCAGAAATGGCGGCCCCCCTGTATCTCCTGACCAAGACAGACGGACCCTTCATCTGGGAGGACCACCACCAACAAGCCTTCGACCACATAAAGAAGGCCTTGTTGGAAGCTCCGGCTCTTGGCCTGCCTGATCTGACAAAGCCATTTGAGCTGTACGTTGATGAAAAGCTGGGGTACGCGAAAGGGGTCCTGACTCAAAAATTGGGGCCATGGAGATGCCCCGTAGCCTACTTGTCAAAGAAACTAGACCCAGTGGCTGCCGGCTGGCCCCCTTGTCTGAGAATGGTGGCAGCCCTGGCAGTCCTGGTCAAAGATGCCTTTAAGTTAACTCTGGGTCAGCCTCTTTGCGTTCGGGCCCCCCACGCTCTTGAGTCTCTCATCAGACAGCCCC
>NW_008331995.1:3509777-3560632 GCF_000622305.1 Nannospalax galili | reverse complement strand
CATAGGCCCTTATCCTTGGTGAGTTCACACAAGGTGAGCAGTGGATTACCAAAGAGTCAGGCTAGCCAGCCAAGTTCAGCAGTATCAGCAAGTTACTGAGGCTCTCAGAGTCACGGTTTTCCAACTTTAAAATGAACAAAATAGGGGCTGGAGAGATGGCTCAGAGGTTAAGAGCACTGACTGTTCTTGCAGAAGACCTGGGTTTGAAAAAATAAAAGTCAGGAGCCATGAAGTCTCTCAGGCAGGTCACGTACCGGTCAGGAATTCCAACTCCCTGATAAGTAAGTTTTATGGCTGAGACATCTGGCCCCCTGATAAGTAAGTTTTATGGCTGAGACATCTGGCCCCCTGATAAGTAAGTTTTATGGCTGAGACATCTGGCCCCCTGATAAGTAAGTTTTATGGCTGAGACATCTGGCCCCCTGATAAGTAAGTTTTATGGCTGAGACATCTGGCCCCCTGATAAGTAAGTTTTATGGCTGAGACATCTGGCCCCCTGATAAGTAAGTTTTATGGCTGAGACATCTGGCCCCCTGATAAGTAAGTTTTATGGCTGAGACATCTGGCTTGCCGATAAGTAAGTTTTATGGCCGAGACATCTGGCTTACTGATAAGTAAGTTTCATGGCCGAGACATCTCCAACTCACTGATAAATAAGTTTTATGGTTGAGACATCTGGCTTAGTGATAAGTAAGCTCCCCGCTCTCCCTGTAGCATTTTGTAATAGTTTAAACTAACCAATAACTGCGTTTCTGCTTCTGTATCCTGCTTCTGCTCTATAAAAGTGCCAAACCCCAGCCTGTAGGCGCGCAAGTCCTCCGAGGAGACTTTGTGCCCACAGGTACCTGTGTACTAAATAAACCTCTTGCTGTTGCAACCCGAAGGCTGACTTGTCCTCAGTGGTCTCACTCTTACATTTTCATCACAAAAATGGCCAGTATGTGAGCTACTACATGTATTAATCAGCTCATTTTAGACATTCTATGTCTTACCAGTTCAAAACATGCATACACTGCATATTTGCAATTTTTGTGAATTTTTTAAATTCAAAAACTTAGAGGGCCTAGCTAATTTCATTCTGATTGCAATCTAGTCCATCTGGACTGCTATAATAGAATACTATAAACAAAGGGGCTCGTCAGCAACATGAGTTTGCTTCTCACAGGTGAGTGGCAGGCTTGGCAACTGGTAAGGTTCCATCTCCTGGTTCATAGATGGCCATTTTCCACCTTAACCTCACATACTGGTTGGGAGGAGTCACTCTCTCTCTCTCTCTCTCTCTCTCTCTCTCTCTCTCTCTCTCTCTCTCTCTTGTGTGTGTGTGTGTGTTCGTTCCCCATCTAATAGCTGATAAGGGAGCAGGATCCTCCTCATACAGGCATAAGGAGATGAAATCTGCCCACAGCCACAAGAGCCTCTTAGAGGACCCAGAGCCTCAATGAGACCACAATCCCTACATGCCCCAGCTGCCCAAGGCTTAGTCACCCTGTGCCTGGACTGCTGGCCAACACAGCTGGGATATGAAAAGCACATGTTGCTCTAAGCTGTTAAGCTGGCAGCAATTTGCTAGACAGCAATAGAGCACTAACATCTCTAGATGTTCCCCTAAGAGATCTTTCTATGGCACATCACTCAAGTTAGGGACTTCAGCAAGAGGATCCTAACGAGACCTCGTTAGTCAGCGAGACTAATGCTAAGTTTCAGAAACCTTACAGTATTTTCTGACTCATAGCCTAAATATGACCTAGAAAACATCCTGGTGATGACCTGATCCATACTTCATTCTCTCATCATACACAGACAGCACTGTCCTCCCAGGCTCACAGAGCTAACAAAAGCAGCAGAGAAGCCAGAGCCCAGAGCCTCCCCTCAGCTGTCCCTCAGGTGGATGTCAAGTGCCCTGTTCTTATAGTCAGTGGTGGCTGGTCTGGACTGTAGAGGCAGAAAGAGGAAAAGTACCACCTCTCTCTGCTACTGCAGCAGAAATCAGTGCTGCATGATTTATGTACTCCTTTTTTGTTGCTGTTGTGATAAAACACCATGAATAAGGCAACTTATAGAAGGAAGAATTTATTTGGTCTATAGTTCCAGAGAAATAAGTCCATCATGGCAGGAAGGCATGACAGGAGGCAGAGAGAGTAGAAAGCTAAACACGCACATCTTCAAGAAGGCACAGGAAGCAGAGAGAGCAACTTGCAAGTGGGACAAGGCTACTAACTCTCAAAGCCTGCCCCTAGTGATGTGCTTCCTCCAGCAACGCCACACCTCCTAAAGGTTCCATGACCACCTTCAAACAGTGCCACTAACTGACCAAGTGCTCAAAGACTTGAGCCTATGGAGGACATTTCTCATTCAAACTATCATATTTAGCAAGTAAAGTTTAAAGCAGACAGTCATGTACTACTTAATGGCCATGAAACATACTGAGAAATACGTCACTATGCAATTTCATCACTGTGCAGAATCTTAAGTGCAAGCTTGGTGTGATGGCATGTGTGTAATCTCAGCTCCTGGGAGGCAGAGGCAGGAGGGCCACTGCAAATTAGAGACCAGCCTGGTCTACATAGCAAGAGCCTGTCTTAAAAAAACAAAAACAACTCCAAGTAAGTGTAAGTGTTCATGTATCTAAACATATCCAAATAGGTACTATAGTTTTGAGCTCAACTAAGGTGCTATATATGTTGAAGGTTTGGTTCCCAGATCGTGGAAGAAGTCAGGTCACTCGGAGTGTACTCTTGAAGGAGACAGTAGGACACCAGCTGCCTCTAATTTCTTTCAGTTTGTGTCTGCCATGAGGTAAGCAGCTCACTCTACCTGGTGCGCTCCACTGAGGTTTTTGCCTCACCTCAGGACAAAAGCAAAGGGACCAAACCAACAACCATGGACTGAAACTGGGAATCAAAATTAACTTTTTGTTTTTCAGCTGATTACCTCAAGTATTTTGTTGCAGTAATGTATAACTGACAAATACATGGGTTTGTTGACACCAGCATCACCACAAACAGTAAATATACTGCATTGCCGCAATGTGAGTGACTGCCAAGGTTATCAGGCAATACAAAGTGTTCAGCTCCGTTATAATTTTAAGAGATCACACCATCCACATGGTCCACTGTCAACTGAAGCAACCCTGTGAGCTGTACAGCTGAATTGGAAAAGAGGAAAAGACTGACACAGCACTCAAGACAGTCACAGTAACTAAGGCACAAAGCTATTCCATCATACTGTCTCCTGTGTCTTTAAAGCAGCCACTTTCACCAAGGGCAGCTCTCCACCCCTCCCCTAATCTCCTCAGAACATCTGGCTGTCCCTACCCAGGGGCCAGAACTACTGGCATCTAGTGGGTAGAGGCCTAGGAACGCTAGTGAACACTTCCTATTGCACAGGACAGCCACGCTGGGATTTAAGACCAGGGCTTAAATCCTTATTGGCCTCTCACCTGTGTGAAGGAATGTGACTTCCAACAGTAGGCTGAGACTAAGAAGCAAAATTCTCCCAAACCCCAATTTCTTTGCCTTGGGCTTCCATTGCTTTTGGTTTGGGGCTTAAACTTACAAATGAGTTAATTTTTCCACATTTACATTTCTTTCTAGCAAGCAACAGCACAGTTCTAGTAGAACAGATATAGCTCAATGTCACATTCTATCTAATTTTAACAAATACTGAATGAAGCTGGATTGGGTTGGTGGCTAAGAGCTAAAGAAAGGAGCGTATGCAGACACACAGGTGAGAAAGACTTCTGAGCTAAAACCATGGGCAGCAAGTGCATAGCACATGGTCTAAGCAAATGGCATAAATGACTTGCAGTTAGGAAGGGATCAGAACAGGAAGACGTAGAGACAAGGTCTGAGAGAAGTTCCTGCACTAAGGCAGCTGCTCAGACTCTAGCCAACTGCTGCTGCCCTGGAGGAAGGAGTGTGGCCCAAAACTGCCAGCTAATTGGATTTCCCAAGAAAACCTGGAAAAGTGAAGTAGGATATAAAACTATTCAACTTTAATATGCTGGCTTATGGTTTTAAAATAAATTCATAAATCCAAAATTTTACACTACCTCTTTCAAATTTGGGGTCTGGAAACTATAACAAAGGCAGATGATGAGGTTCTAAATGGGCTAATCTCAGGGTGGAATGACAGTATAGGCTGCGTGTCAATCACATGGAGGGCTGGAGACACTGAGAAGGAGCTAAGTGATAAGGCCAGGAAGTTTCAGGGGGACTGCTAGCAACATCACCATCACCATTTGACACGTACTTCCAGGGGACTGCATCTCAGGCACTCTCCTAAGCGCCTTTATATGTATGAACATGTAGAATTCTAAAGTAGGTACTGTACTGCTCTCCTCTCAATGAGATAAGACAGTTAAGTAATGCCTAAGGCCACACAGGTAAGTGTTGGGGCTGAGATTTGAACCCAGACAGGTGACCGTCACAGCCGGAGCTTCCAACTGCCACCTCCCACCATTCCTAAGCCTATGTCTGTGGCTAGCTCTGTGGCTCTCATGCTCTAGACCTGCAGATGATATGTTTCACTGACTTAAGTTTTTAGTGGGAAAGAATGTTCAGGGTACTCTGTCAAAATGTGTATGAAACTAGAAGTGTTTGCTCTAAAACATTGGCTGCTCTCTAGAAGTTACAGTAGCCCAGCGCGGTTCAGTCCTCGTGAGTTCAAGTGTTGCTTTTCCAGCTTCAGCTTACATAAAAATGCTAACACAAAGATGTCACTCACACACACCACGGCACTGGAGTCCAAGGCATATAAGAGCTGGCTATGTCCTCCCACCTGAGTGGGAGATGCTGCCAACAATTCTAAAGCTGACACAGATTTATGTGAACCTGTCTTATTCACAGCACCGACGCCGAAATTCCTTTAACATCTACAACTCAGAAAAATCACACTTCAAAGTAACTGTGTATAAATTCACTTCACTTCAGTTTAAAACAAGAGCCCATGCTTTAATTGATTCAAGGGAAAATGGAACGTCTTAAGTTTTAAATAAGTCAGTTTGCACCTTACTAGGAGCATGACTTTTTGCTTTCTTTTTAAGTTTATTATTACCAACCCCCCCAAACCAAAAACCAAAACAAAACCACCCCTATAACATACAGAATTATTCAAAGGAAAAAACCTCAGATTAAAATTCAGATTTCCCTGTAACAGTGTCTCATAGAATCACAAGTGGACACTACCCATGTAAGGATTTATCCTGCATCAAAAGTGTGTCATGGGGCTGGAGAGATGGCTCATAAAATAACATTTTTTTAAAGTGCGTTACATCTTATGATTCAAAGGACTTACACGAAGTGTACTATATATAAACTCCTTAGTATGCCCTTTTAAAAATTATCCTTTGGTCTTCTTTTAACTATTACAGTATATACACATATGCATTTGTTCACATATGTACATGTATACATTATAGGCTAGATCCACACATGAGGAAGAACATGAGGTTTTTTTTTTTTTACTAAGACTGGGTGACCCCCGCTTAATATTATACATTCTAGGCCCATCCATTTTTCTGCAATTTTGTGATTTCATTTTTCTTTGGTTCAATTTCTTTGCTATAGCAAATAGAGCAGCAATAAACATGGTGCACAAGTATCTCTCTGGTCAGGTATGGAGTTCTCTGGGTCTATGCCCAGAAGGGAGATAGCTAGGTCATTTGGTAGTTCTATTTCTAATTTTTTGAAGAACTTCCAAATTGCCTTCCATAATGGCTGTACTAATTTGCATGCCTACCAGTAGTGAATGAGGATTCTCTTTCTCCACATCTTCTGCAACATCTATTGTGGGATTTCTCTTTTTTGTAATTTTTAAAAATTTTTTATCTTATGTGTATGAGTGTTATGCCTGCATGTATGTAAGTGCACCCATGTTGTGCAATGCTCACAGAGGGTGTCTGATCCTGACAGAAGAGGGTGTCTGATCCCCTAGCGGTTCTTAGCCACCATGTGGGTGCTGGAATTCGAACCCAGGTCCTCTGCAAGAGCAGCCAGTGTGCTTAACCACTGAGTCATCTCTCCAGTTCCTTGTTGTGGGATTTCTTGATGATAGTCATTCTGACTGGGGTGAGGTAGTATCTCAAAATAATTTGTATTTCTTTAATGACTAGGAATGTTTAACACTTTTTGAAATTGTTATTGGCCATTTGAATTTCTTTTTCTGAAAACCATTAACCTATTTGTTGACTGGTATTTCCTTGATATTTAATTTCTGTAGTTCTTGGTAAATTTTGGATATTAGCCCTTGTCTGCTGCAGAGCTTGGAAAGATTTTCTCCCACTGTGTGGGCTGTTATGTGCTCTGTAGACAGTTTCCTTTGTTGTGCAGAAACTTTTCAATTTCATGTAGTCCCATCTGTTGAAATTTGGAACTAGTTCCTGAGCTATCCAAGTTCTGTTCAGAAAGTTCTTGGCTACCCCAGTGTCCTGAAGAGTATTCCCTATATTTTCATCTAGAAATTTCAGGATTTCAGTTTTTAAAAAAATTTATTTTTAATATTTATGAGTGTATGCAGCTAGTGCTCTTAACTGCTAAGCCAATTCTCCAGCCCCATGGATTTCAGGTTTTAAATTTAGATCTTTGATCCATTTCTGATTTTTGAACAAGGTGAAAGCTGTGAATCTAATTTCATTCTTCTGCAGATGAAAATCCAGTTTTGCCAATACCATGTATTGCATAGGCTATCATTTCCCCCCTCGATGTATGTTTTTGCCTCCTTTGTTAAGAATTACGTGGGCATAGATTTGTCAGTTTATTTCCAGGTCCATTTTTTGTTCCATTAGTCTACCTGTCTTGATGCCAGTATCAAGCTGTCTTATCACTACAGCTCTGTAGTACGAGGTCAGGTACTGTGATGTCCCCAGCTGTGTTCTTACTCTGTAGGAGTGCTCTAGCTGTTCATGGTCTTTGTCCTTCCATATGAATTCTTGGAGTACATTTTTTCTAGATCTGTGACATACACACTGGAATTTTGACAGGTATTGCATTAAACCTTTCGATTACTTTTGGCAGTCTAGTCATTTTCACAATATTGATTCTGCCAATCCAGACTCATGGAAGGTCTTTCCATCATCTAGCATCTTCTTTGATTTCCTTTTTCAGTGTCTTGAAGTTTTCACTGAGAGGCCTCTGTCTTCTTTAGTTAGTGTGTTCCGAGTACTTCATTATTTTGAATGTGATTTTTTTTCCAGGTTTCTTTCCCCAAGAGCAGAGTGTTGGCATATATGAAAACTACTGTCTTGTTTTTTTAATGCTGATTTTGAATCCTGCAACTCTACCGTGAGGGCTTGTTAGATTTAGGAATTTTCTAGTAAACTCTATAAGGTCTTTTAAGTATAGAACATGCTATCTGCAAATATGAATAGTTTGACTCTTCCTTTCCTGTATTTATTCCCTTTATGCCTTTCTCTTGTCTAAGTGCTGTAACTAGGACTTTGAGCACTATATTAAATAAGAGGGGAAAGCAGCATCCTCACCTCATTCCCAATTTTAAAGGAAATCCTCTCAGCGTGTCTCTGTTTAATATAATGTTGGCTCCAGGTTTGTGGTATATACCTCTATTATTTTGAGGTATGCTCCATCTATTCCAAACTTCTCCAAGAGTTTTATCATGAATACATGCTGAACTTTGTCAAATGTCTTTTCAGCATCAATTGAGATGATCATGTGGTTTCTGTCCTTTAGTGTGTTTATATGCTATATTACATTGATAAAGCCCACTTGCCCATAATGTATGATCTCCTTAAAGTGTTCCTGAATTATTTTGTTTAAAATTTCTTTGACCATAGATGCAAAAATTTATCTGTATATTTTTGTTGTGTCTTTGCCTGGATTTGGCACAGAATAATACCAGCATCGTAGGATGAATTTGGCAGTGTTCCTTCACTTTCTATTTTGTGAACTGAGTTAAATAGAATTGGTGTGAGGCCTTCCTGGAAGTTTGATAGAATTCAGCGGTAAATCTATCTGGCCCAGGGCTTTTCTTTGAGGGGAAACTTTTGATTACAGCTTCTGTCTGGTTGCTTGCAGTGAGTCTGTCTAAGTTATCTGTATTTTCTGGTTTAAATTTGGTAGATGACATGAATCTAGAAATTCTTCTAGGTTTTTCATATTTTTAGAGCATAGGTTTACAAAGTAATTTCTAATAATGTTCTGTGTTTGGTTTGAGTTATGTTGCAATGACACCCTTTTGATCTCTAATTTTGTTAATTTGTGCCTTCTCCCTGTTTTTGTTAGACTGGCTATGGATCTGTCACTCTTGTTTACTTCTTCCAACTATTTCTTGGGTTAATTTTATGCACTGTTAATTTTATGTATTGTCTCCATTCTCTAAATTTTGCCTTTTCCTGCCATCTACTGGGATTGGGATTGGCTGCTTATGGCTTTCCAAGAGCCTTGAGGGACATCATTAGATGTCACTCCACAGTCCCTGCCACTAGAGTCCAAGGCATACAAGAGCTGCCCGTGTTCTCCAACCTGAGTGGGAGGTGCAGCCAACAATTCCAGAGCTGAGCAAAGATTTATGGTGTGAACCTGTCCTATACATGGCAGCTTGGTGCTGAGATTCCGTTAAGCATGTACATTTAACATCTATAGCAACTCAGAGCAAAAATCATACTTCAAACTAACTAGTGCATACATTAACTTTACATTTCATTTTAAAACAAGAGCCTGTGCTATAATTGATTTGGGAAAAATGGCAATTTTTAGTTAAATTTAAAAAATAAGTCAGTTTTCACCTAAGAGTACTGATTTTTTTTAAAATAAACTCTATTTTCCATCATATTCATATTCAAATGTTCTGAGGAAAGAATGAATCTTTCTTGTGATTCTTGCAGCTCAAAACCGGTCCAGTATTAAAATTATACAGATTTCTATTACAGATGAAAAGAAACATCAAGTATTTTAAATGCCATTATCTGCAAATCTGCTTAGAAATCCAAAATGGAATTTTAAAATAGATAGGATTTTTTTTTTTTTTTTTTACTAGATAGGATCTTACACTGTGTTGGGAAACAGCACAGGACACATCCAGAGGCAAAACTGCAGATTAACAAGTGAACTTAACAAGATACTAAAGTACAATGCACACATGTTAGCAATCACCGTGCAGCACTAAAAGCATCAGCACTAATCCACCTCTCTTTAATATACGCAGCAGTCTTAAACATTTACACTTCCCACTTTCTCGCCACTAAATACTACTGTCCCCAACAGGTTTCAAATGAGTCAAAATGGAAAAGCACTATCTTTCTCAGAAGACTGGAAGAATATACACAAGTCACGGTGGTATCCCAGGAGGACAGACGAGATTTTCATTTACTTTAGGATTTTAGGAACAAACAAAAACTAAGCATGAGCAGCAACAAAGCCAGGGCCTCCTTTAAGAAAGTAGCTTTCAGATTTTATTTCTGGATGTTAACTTCTAAAACTGCTAAAGATGAATATGAAAAATGACCTAAGAATTATGCAAACAAAGAAAATTTGCTTATGACTAATTCATGACTTCCTTTAGAAAGGAGAAAGTTCAAATCATATTACCAATGTCAATGTAACAAAAACCTGGCCATTGCAAAGGGTCTCCCACACTGTGGTCAATGGCCTACTCCCTTAATGTAATATTGGTAATGGCTGAACTCCAGTGTAACAAAAAAGAAAAAAAGGAAAACCCAGTCTACAAGTCTAGTGCAGTTCACTGAAACAGGATTTGAGCTATAATTAAATTTGATTAGTTTGGTTCAAACCTCAAGTTCAAAAGAATTATCAGCATGAATGGATGAAAAGCCCTTTTACACGGGCATTTTGAAAATATGAACAGGGCTGACGCAGCAAGCATCAAAGACTTTCAAAGCAATTGACCCTTCCCAGAGCAAAGGAGGAAGGCTGACAGCTGAGACTCAGATGCTGCACGCAAAGAAAATAAAGATCCAGATGGCTCCAAAGCCTGGCAGTTTATTAAATATTAAATACTAGTATTTTTAACTGGATTTAGCCCAGGGATAGCCAAATGCGTCATTGATATGTGAAAAAGAAGTCAGATTCCAACCTCTGAAAAAGAGAAGCAAATAAATACTCCTTTTTCCAAAATGTTCCAGCATGAGGAGACTTCTCATGGAGTTACACAAACAGCAATGACGACATTCAAAAAACAGCTCGATGTCCAATAAAGATAAAAACACAAACACCTATAGCCTAAAAATTCAAACCAGTTTCTTGGATGAAAAGCAGCTCCACTGAGTTTAACAAATGCCATTTAGAGACACCATAAGTCAATCTATGCCACACACAGAGGCAAACACCCCACCTTCTACTCATTACACACTTGGACACTGAAAATGGAGAGTCAAAGCAGCCAGCACACAAGTTCAGTCTACGGAGGTGTGTTAGCGACTGATGGCTAACACAGCCTGAGGAGCAGGTAAAAAGGACTTATTGGGGGGACTGGAGAGATTGCTACTACAGAGGGCCCAGATTCAGTTCCCAGCACCCACATAGTGGCTCACAACCATCTGTAACTCCAGCTCTAGGGGATCTAATGTCTTCTTCTGACCTCCAAGGGCACCAGGCATGCATGTGGTGCATATACATGTGGACACTCATACATAAAATAAAAATAAATCATTTAAAAATACTATTAGAGGACTGTGTGTGTGTGTGTGTGCGTGTGTGTGTATGTTTGCTATACAGAAGTACACATATACAAGGCAACATGGGCATGCGCTTTCACATACTTTTCAGATTGATAGTCTAGGTACATATACAAGCATATATCTGCTACATAATGTGAGTATTTATGTGTAGTCATGTATACACACACAAAACCAAGGGTCCATTTTCAATCAATCTAAGCTGACTAACAGTGTATCCCTCTAACCTGAATTTTAGATGGCACTTGTGTTTTTTTTTATGTTGAAGTATTTCCCTTGTTACTGTACCTTAGCCACACTCCTGAAGATGGGGAGGGCAAGCCGTTTTTGTGAAACTGAAGCAGTGTGCCAAAAGAAGCAGGTGTGAGATATCTTAGAGATGAAAGCAATTTTCCAAACAACAAGGTCACTCCACAAGGCTTTCTTGACATGTGCAATTCTGTTGTTCCTCTCTCTGAGATGTAACATAAAGCTCAGAGATGAGGCCTCTGAGGGGGTGATTATTTCTACTGGTGTTCAGCACTGAGGAAAAAAATCAACCCAACTGTGACCTCACTGAAGAAGGGAAGAAACCAAGCCACAGCAAGCTGACTGGCTACATGTTCTTTTCTCAAAATGTTTTCTTCACAAGTAAAGTAATTCTTCATATAATTCTTTTATCCTGAAAACTATTTCAAATTGTTTAGCTTTAAAATAATTCAGGGGCTGGAGAGAGGGCTCAGGGGTTAAGAGCACTGGCTACTCTTGCAGAGGACCCGGATTCAGTTCCCAGCATCCACTTGGCAGCTAACGACCATCTGTAACTACAGTTCCAAGGGATTGGTGCCCTCTTCTGGCCTCCATGGGCATTGCGTGACACAGGTGCACTTACAGGCATGCAGGTAAAACATTCATACATATAAAAAATTTAAAAAATTTAAATAATTCAAAGTAGTATATTACAAAGCTGGGCATAGCGGCACACACCTTTAGTCCCAGCACTAGGGAGGCAGAGGCAGGTGGATCTCTGTGAGTTCAAGGCCAGCCTGGTCTACAAAGTGAGTTCCACCCCAGTTGGGGCTACAGGGAGACCCTGTCTCAAAAAGACCACAAAAAAAAAAAAAAAAAAAAAAATCCCAACAACAACAAAAAAAACCAAAGTAGTATACTACAAAGAAAATAAAGGGAAAAATCTCATGAAAAAACCTATCAAATACTGTTTACAACAGCTGACGAGAGAGGGTGGGTGTGAGAACAAAGCAAGCACATAATACATAGATATGAAAATAAATACCAACATTATAAATAAAACAAAAATATCAAAATAAACCTATAATGTCATGCATGAATAATGTAAAAAATATAATTCTGAAGGCAACACAGACATCAGAAATTTGTCATTTTTTTAAAAGTCACAATTTATGACAGAAACCACGAGATAGAAAAAATATTATCTCACAAGGTCCTGTAGTAATACCCAATATTTCGCTTTTTTTCCCCAAATTTACCTCCCAAATGGTTATAGAATTTAAGTTTTTCCTTATTTCAAAACAAACAAGAACAACTTTTTGATACTGGCTTTGTTTGGAAATACCTGGGCCTTGCACATACTAGTTAAATACTCTACCACTGAGTTTTGCCCCCATCCCCACAAGAAAAATTTCTGAACTGAATTTAATATATAGAGTCCAGAGGCTCTCACACTTTAGCAGACATCAGAATCACCTGGAGAAGAGAAAACACCAACTCTGGGGTAGGGCCTGAGAATCTGCATGACTATCAAGCTCCAGGTAAGGCTGCTGCTATTTGTTCAGGCACCAGCATCTAGTGGGCATTTTCATTCTCTTGATAATCAGTAGAGCTGGTAATGGGAAAGCTTCTGGATGTTGGAACTAAGAAGTTGCACAAAAAGGAAACCTATTCCAGCCACAGCACAGACTTAGAAATGGTCAATCCCAGGATTCAGCAAACGTCTTTCTAAAATGAGCCCAGTTGTAAGTAGTTTAGGTTCTGTAGGCCATATGGTGTCTGTCTACCACTCTACTCTGAACCAGGGTGTGAAGGCAGACAGCACATGACAGTGGCTATCTGCCTACAAGCCTCATTACAAAAACAGGCTGTGCTCGATCTTTGGCCCACAGGTCACAGTTTACCATTTTAAAAATGAGGCACCAAGGATCCAAGTGCAACTGATTATGACTAGTAAGAATCAGATACATACAGATTAGAGATGCATATGCCAATATCTCAGTGTTAATAGCAAAAACAATGAGTCTTTCTGCAAGGAACAATCTATTCTAAAATGAAATGGAGATCTTTTTTAAAGGTTAAAAACATTCAATTTTATGTCTTACAGGGCTTATACTGAATTCAATATTGTATAACTGTATTAACTCAACTGTGAACCTAGAAACTTGCAGCCACTTGTGAAAGAGATGTACTCTTGCTCTGGAGTGTGTTACTGAATATGTTAAAGCTGTAGTGAAATGCTTCTTCTAATTATATAGTTATTAAAAAATTTTTTTAAATGATTTTAAAAAATGAGACAATCACTGCATGAGGTAGTACGTACCTTTAATCCCAGCAGAGGCAGAGGCAGGTGAATCATTGTGAGATCCAGGCCAGCCTGGTCTACATAGTGAGCTTCAGGCCAGTTGGGGCTATAGAGAGACCCTGTCTCAAAAAAGATAAGATAGATAGATGATAGATGGATGATAGGTAGATGATAGATAGATGGATGGATGGATGGATGGATGGATGGATGGATGGATGGATGTGGTAATTAATACAAGGATAATTTTTAAACTTCCAAAGTTACAAGGCAGTGGATTATATCATTACAACTGGAACTTTGATATCCTGATGTCTGGTATAGCAAAGATGTTACTGTGATGGTGATGTGTTGGTAAAGAAAAATCACAAATGAAATGCATTGTAAACCTTGTGTAGCTTATAATAAACAAAAAGACTTTACTCAATGGGGTCTCAGTTCTAGAATTAATGTAAGACATTATTAATTATTAATTTTTATGTTTTAGTTGCATATATGTGGATGTGTCTGGGGCAAGGGCGTGTACACATATGTGCAGGTACCTGAGGAGGTCAGAAGAGGGTGTCAGATCCCCTAGAGCTGGAGTTACAGGGGGTTGTGAGCTGCCCACTGTGGGTGCTGGAAACCGAACTGCAGTCTTCTGCAAGTGCAGTACGTGCTCTTAGCCACCCAGTTATCTCTCCAGCCCCTATTATTCCTAATACTGTACGTAAATAGAAGGATTATAGAGGGCACTTACTGGATTTACATTACACGGCTTTCCTGCGGCATACACTAGGTTGGAGCAGGGGTGTACAGCTCAATGCTCCTGATGAGGAGTGTGGAAGACAAGACTCAAGGAAATCTTACTCATTTGGTCTTAAACTTTTCTCACCCTATCTGCAGTCACTGGCTGCCCTTCCTTAAACTTCCTAATACTAAAATATTCCCATATAGGAACCAAAATTTTGATACTTAAGTAAAAAACAATGCTTTTATGCACTGTAGTGAAGGCAGCTGAGATTTGGTCTTAATTCTAGTTACTGAATAATTATTAAACTCAATTGAATAACAAACAAAAGACAAGCATGTTTATCTTCACCACACATATCTAAAAATATGTAACTGTATATATATGTAAATATACACATAAGCAACTTTGTAGATACTGAACAGATAAACATGCACACATATACAAGCATATAATGTGTATGTGTTCACAGCTGCCTAAGCTTTTATAGTTAAAAGTGAGATAAGTCAATATATTTTAGCAATTGGTGAAGTAAATTTTATGTAGTACCTTAAAACTATGCCTTTAACCAGATTATTTTTCAAAGCAAAGATAATACGTATATATTAAGAAAAATAAAGGTTGTTAGCTTTAACTATCACACACAAATTCAAACAAGCGTTTCTAAAGTAGCTGCAGTTTAAGAATGCACATATCCAAGTCAAGAGAAGAATGATGAACCCCGAATCGGAGACACGGTTTTGAACATGTTTGATGTATCCTGACCCATGCATGAAAAAACAGCTGTTATTTACAGATCAAAGCAACCCTGAGAATCCTAAAACAACTAGAGTGAAAAATGCCCAAATCTAATTTCATCCCTGTCCACACGCTCCTTTGAACTAATAATTCAGAGAATTGGTCAGTATGTTGAACTAATTAGCATGCTTAACGCTTGCCAATTCTGATAGTTCCAATTTTTTATTTTAAGAAACAGAATATAAATAATAGGGTTTTGATTTTTTTTCACACACACATAGAAATATGAGAAAACACAGGGCCATTTCAAGTTGACAAAATTGTATACATTGAATAATGTCTCATGAAGCCTCATCACTGAAGGACATCCATTAACATTCTCTAAACTGTGAAAAGAGCTATAAATTATTTGGGGGGGGGGCATGTGCTTAGCATGAGACTAATTTGACAACTTTTTTAACGTGTAGTCATGGTTTTAGAGCTCTGGTATACATCTAACATCTCACATAAGGAATCACAGTAGAGTGTTCCTGCTAAAAGATAAGACTGAGTTTTCCATTCCAACAAGTAAACTTATTCAAGACCTTCTAAGTGAAACCCCACACCTATGCCAAGAGTGAAAGGACATGCCTTTATTATCCAGCCCTTGGAGCTTCACACATTTGCTACAATGATTTTTCCTGTTATTTGTGGTGCTCAGTGAAGAATCCAGAGAAAACAGGTTAGTGGATATTAAATAGTATGTCACTGTGACTGGGGAGGTAACTAACATCAGTTGGATTTTTTTAATCTTTCCTATCCAGCACTGATGTTTTACAGTGACCCTTTTCTACAGTTAACCTAAGATCAATGCAAGGGACCTTCTGACAAAGCCCCACTTGAACTTCTGCTTTTCCATCTAACTTGTCTCAAGTTAGGCACAGGGGTGGGAAAAGTGCCAGCTCCCAAGGGAGTCAGTGCCCAACTCTAGGCAGGAACTCCAAGCTCAGAGTTTTAGTAGCACTTGAAAAACTTATTTCAGTTAAAAAACATCCTTAAAAGCAATTAAGTACATATTTATTAGAATGCTTCCCAATATCAACATACCAATCTCATTCCTCTCTCCTCCTTTTAGGAAGTTATGTAAAAGCATTACTCCAAATTCAGCTCACTCAGAGATAAGGGTTCACCTCCCTGACTGGTGACGGCTCATTCCTACACCTGTCGGCACTTTCAGATGTTCAACTGCTGAGGAACTAGCTTTGTGCCCCACTCACTCCACAACCAATCCAGGTAAGCTAAAAAGTACAGGGCTACCAGGTCAGGGGGCAATAACTGTTCTTGCAAAATGGTTAAGTACGCCTTATGATCTGTAAGATACAAACACAATGCCATGCCTACAGTCTTTTGCATTGAAAAATCTCCCATGAATTCCACAGTGCAACCTGCTCCTTTTTCCAATAGGTAATGTCAAGATCAGTTTTATTATATGATAATGTAACAACAATTTGAAATAAAAAAGAGTGGCCCAATCTCTACAAGGAAATACTATTTCAAAGATCAAAATTATAAGAAATGCCCTTCTAATTCACTGATATATACACATTAACAGTAAAGGATTCAATATAAAATAGGCATTGATAGAAAAATGGAAGGAAAAGGGTATGAAATACACAAAGGTTTTGGAATGTTTTAGTTAGCCTTTCCTATCCATTAAGAAAGGTAGAGGAGGAGCTGGAGAGATTCCTCAGTGATTAAGAGCATTTGTTGCCTTTGCAAGAGGACCCAGGTTCAGTTCCCAGTACTCACATAGTGGCTCACAACCATCTATAACTCCACTTCCAGGGGATCCAGCACCCTCTTTTGACCTCCACAGGCACTGCACCCATGAGGTTCACTTATACGTATGCAGGTAAAACACTCAGACACATAAAATAAATCTGGGTTAAGGAAGGAAAGGAAGTACACACACACACACACACACACACACACACACGTACGTTTGTAGGATTTTTTTCTAAGCCAGCCTACTCCACCAGTTAAAAAAAGAAAATTCCTTGGTAAATCAAAACATCATCTTTCAAGACAGATGTTCAGAAATATGCAAACAAATACCTGAGCATGACAAGAAAGCAAAGACATCTCCTGGCACATGGCGAAGAATGAATACACACCTGTTCACACATAAAACCACACAAATATCACCAACTGATTTTAACCATGGTACAAAAGCATTTCAGCAGAGAAGAGCCTTTGAACACATGGTGTTGAAACAACTGCACACTCGTATGCAAAAAATAACCTACAATCTAAACTTCATCCCCTAAATCAAATCACTTCAAAATGCAAAAGATAAAACCATGAAGTTTTTAGAAGAAAAATAGAATTTTACTGTACATCCTAACAATGGAATACCACCAGCAATAAAAAACAACTAACAAGAGTGACCAGGAAGAATCTCCAAGGCATTATGCTCACCCAGTGCAGGACATTATGTGCCTCCTTTATAAAATAACAGAAACCAGTCTTGGGGCTGAGGAGATGGGTAAAAAATGTTTGCCACACAAGCCTGATGACCTGAATTCAGATCCCTGGAACCATGTAAAAGTCAGGCATGGTGGCATGCTCTCTGATCCCAGCATTCCTATGATGAGGTAGGAGGCAGAGACAAGAGAATCCCTGGAAGCTTGAGGGCTAGCCTGTAGCACACAGCCAGCAGCAAACAAACAAAACCCTGATTCAAACACAGTAAAAGGCTAAGACTGACACCCAAGGTTATCCTCTGACCTCCACCAAGTCATGACAAGTATACATTCCTCCAAAACACAAATATTTTTAAAAATTAGAAACCAGGTCAAATATTGAAAAGCCAGGAAACTGGAAAGGGGCCATTGAGGGGGGATGTAGATCTTAAGGGAGGGAGGATAGTAGACCATACATGATATGAAAGAGGAAAGCAGAATGACAGAAGGGAAATTTCAACAGGGAAGGGGATGGGAGGGAGGACAGGAGAGGGTGAACAGAGGGAAAACTAACACTAAGGATGTTTGGAAAGGCTGGGTGGAGACATATTTTATAACCTTCCTAAATACATATATAAATATATACAAACTAATTGGCATTACCCTGCACAAGGAATAATGCTCCTTCCAGAAGCCATAGGTTGCAAAATAAAAACCCACTGTCAGGTATGGGGTGCCTCCCCTCACTTGTTGATCACAGGTGTCCCAGACAGCCACTGCTTTTAGTTGCCCAGCATTAAGTGATGGTAAGGCCCTGTTATTGCTCAAGAAACCACACTTTGGTCACAAGATATGGAAAAAAAAATCAAACTTGTGCTCTTTCTGTTGGCTAGCTTTCATAGTACTAGAAGGTACTATGCAGGCTGCTGAGGGAAAAAAATTATCAATAGTCTTACTCAGTTGTTAACCCTAAGAGCAACAAAATGACCAGCCTGGCAAGATGTGCCCATGGGTACAACAGTGGCATGAATGTTATAGAAGTAACTGGTTTCTGATTGAATTTAAGACGCACTCCAGATGAGGAACACATGTCTGGTACTGTAAATCTGGCCAAGAACCCATGACTGGGGAGCTCACAGGCCCTAGAAGTAAATTTACTACCATTATTTTACTAAATGGACATAGTATCAAACTGCCCTTTAAATTTGTATCTCTATACCCATAGATTAGACAGCTCCAGGCCACATAAGAGAAATTTCTTTGTACAGTGGATGGTGGTTAACACAGAAACTCACAACTGGTCAGAGTACAGAGAAGAAACGCCTCTGGAGTGCTCAGTGATAAATGGGACATTTCTATCATACTTCCCTCCACCCAAGGTTCAGGGAACATTTCAGATATGGGGTGGGGGAACAACAGTAAGAGCCAGAGGTCCAGGCAAAGCACTATCTTCTGAACGTGATAGAACTACTGCACTCAAGAAGTCTCAGTAACTGTGGCTGTCTGCAAAAGACCTCACAAGAGGAATCAAGTGAGGCTAGGTAAGACGGGCACAGCTTGTGACACCAGAAAAGGAGCTTATCAATGATGAATTGGGCAGATGTCAAGAAGAGAGACTTAGCAGTCCTCAAGAGGTCCTCACTGACCGAATTTAGGGAGTTAAGAATCAAACTGAACAGCAATGGTAGTGATCATAATCAATTGGATAAAAGAGTTCTTGACTGTGGTGATAAGTAGTATCAACCTGTGGACACACTAAAACCACTAAACTGTCACTTCAGATGAATGAATTAGAGAACGTGACTTATAGACCAACAAAGCTGTTAGTGGGGATGGGGAGGGGGTGGGGAATCCATGAGTTCATAGTGAAAATAAAAAAATAAGGTTGGGCATAGTGGCACGCGCCTATGATCCTAGCACTTGGAAGGCAGAGTCAGGTGGATCTCCTGAGTTTGAAGCCAACTTAGTCTATGTAGCAAGCTGTGGGCCAACTGTGGCTACATAGTAGAGTCCTGTCTCAAAAGAAAGGGAAAAAAAAAAGTTAACAACACAAAAGATATCTAGGGGTGAAGAAAACTCTTCTTCACAGATGAATGCCAGTTAATGAATTCAGAGGAAAAAGGCAGTATTAGGAAAACCATCATTTTGCAATACCAGTGTAATAAATGTTTCAAGCAAGAAGCATCCACAGATGTTAAAACCATTAGGTGAAAGATTATTGGGGAACAGGATAGTCACATGACCTCAAAGTATTTCCCCATGGATCACTTCTTAATAAAAATTAACTGCATTCTCAGTGTGTGGAAATAAGAGAGTAACAACTTACTCAAATGAAGGAACAGGGTACTACATGCCTCTTATCATAACACAACAGGGAATACCCAAAGACATTTATGTGTATCTGTGTAAAAAGGGTGCAAATAAAGTGACCTGAGTCCAATCATTAGGAAATCAGACAACCCACATCATGTGACTTCACGGGACAGGCGCCCTGAACAGTACAGGAATGTCAATGCCGTGGGAAAACAATTGGGGAGATCAAAATCAAGTGCAGTGTGTGATTCAGTTTTTAAGGAGACACTGAAGTTTTTGCTACTGAGATATGCTATGTACGCTATGTACACTCCCCCCCCCCAATCAGATGTCTACAAGGATAAAGAAAACCCCTCGGTAAACAAATGTGTGAATCAACAGATAAATAAACACACAATGTAACAGTTACAGATTTGTCAGTCAACATAAGGCCTATCCCATACACCAGAGAAATGGCAGGGCAGAAAGAAGAGAGTGATGGAGGATGGGAAGACACAAATGTAGGACTTAACATGTAGAAAACTAATCAAATATATTTATCTGGACTGCCAAGATGAGACAGGGCTGGAGAGGAGCACAAAGCAAGGCACTTCCCATCTTCCACCCCAAAGACTCCATGTTAGTTACTTTTCTGCAGCCCTGATAAAATAACACGACCAGGAAGACTTGGGCTTAGGGGTCCCAGAGGATGTGTCCATCATGGTGGGGAGGCAAGGTAGCAGGCAGGCACGGTGGAAGCAGGAAACTTGAGAGCTCACATCTCACAGGGGAAGACAAAGCAGAGAGCACTAACTAGAAGTGGGGAAGGCTATGAACTCTCAAGGCTGGCCCCCAGTGACACACTTCCTCCACTAAGGCCGCCCCTGCTAAAGATTCCATGCCCTCCCAAACAGTGCCAGCTGGGGACAAAGTGTTCTAACATTGGAGCCTCTGGGGGGCACTGCCCATTCGAACCACCAAAAACTGGTGTTTAAATGCATTATTCAAAAGTTTGGACATCAAAATAACCTAAAAACAAAGGCAGTTTTCAAAGGCTACTCTAGAAAGTAAGAGAAGACTGGAGCGGGCTGGGCAGCCTGCTCTGCACCAAGCATTCTGTGGACTGTTTACACATATTCAACAAAAAGGTAAAAAGAAAAAGAAAAATAGTTGGGAGGTTTTTTGCTTCTTTTTGCTTGGAGGTAGTTTTGTTTTATTGTTGTTGTTGGTGGTGGTTTGCTTTTGTTTGTTTGAGACAGGGTCTCTCTGTAGCCCCAACTGGCCTGGAACTCGCTATGTAGACCAGGCTGGCCTTGATCTCACCTCTGTCTCCAGAGTACAGGGATTAAAGGAGTCACCACACCCAACAAAAAAGTTACGTTTAAAATTTAACTTGCCATTTTTAAAACATTGTTTTAAATTATTTCACATAATGCCCAAATCTGACCCTAATTTTAACTTTTCAAATACTTTATAGATTTTTCGTAGAAGTTGCTAAGATGGTAGGAAGTCCACATACACTGTGCAGCTGGCTCCAGAAAAGCTAATGAAAGCGGCTACCAACGGGCTTAGATGGGAGTCTGGAGGTAGCGCGCATGCTAACGACTCTGCAGGCTTGTTTCCAACTTTGGAAAACAGAACAGCACCAATGAAACAAAACACTGACCAGCAGTGCTGCAATACTAACAGCTAAACGACACAGCTGTTTCCTGTTCCTGGACCCGGGGCAACATCTCAGAGAGCCGGCATCTCATCTGGGTTGGTATGATGCTTCCCCGTGATCATACGGAAATTGGTTGTAGTTGTTTGATTGGGAGGGAGGAGAAGACCAAAGAGGCACTGTGTAAGTAATGTCTGTGATCTTACTACTGGTGATGTGAATGTCAATCACTTGGAAAAGTTGTGTCTGCTAGCTGTTCCAACGGTAAAATTACTATTTTTCTCTTTATTATTGATAAACAGCTTGAGGAAAATACTTTGAGACTATTTCTTTTAATAGCTGACAAAGATTTTATACATATATTTATACAGACATACACTGTGATGATCACCCGATGCACTTATTGTGTAAGTCACTCGTGACAAATGAATACCACCCACCCGTCACCAGCAATGGGGCACTTTAGACCCCCAGAAGGCGCGACCTACACCTGTGACCAACATCTATCCTACTCTGCCAGCCTGGGAGCCACCAAGCTGTTCTGTATTTCTCAAGTTCAATGTTTCTAGCTTCTACGTGTAAGTGCAATCAGGTATTGCTTGACTTCCCCTTACAACATTCATTTTGATAAGTTAAATATGTTTATAGTTCTTTTCTCGTGGAGATGCACAAGGAAGTATTTGTGCATAAAGACTTCAGAGCTGCGGAGGTACAGCCAGCAACTGTGGGCACAAGAGAACAGCATGGCGAAGGGGTAACAAGTTTTCATTTTTTCAAATGCTGCCATGGTAAAAAAAAAGTTATAAGAACCTCTCCAGGTGAGATGGCATATCTCCACAATCCCACTACTTGGGAGGCTGAGACAGGAGGTTTGAGTTTGAAGCCAGCCTGGGCTACATAAGGAGACACTTTGTTTTGGGTTTAGTTTTTGGTTTTTATTTTTATGTTTTTAAAGGCAGAGTTTCATATATACCAGGCTGGCCTCAAAGTTGACATATAACCAAAGATAACCTTGGGATCCTGTCTCCACCTCTAAAATGCTAGAATTACATGCATGTGTTATGATACCCAGTTTTATGAAGTACTGGGGACCGAATCCAGGGCTTCAAACATGCTAGGCAGGCACTCTATCAACTGACACTGTCTTTAATTTAAATGACACTCTCTTAAACATTTAAAAATAAAGTTCTTTGTATGTATACACCAAGAGTTAAAAAATTTATGCATTCGTGTATCTTGGATCATGTCACAAAAGATGGTTATCTGCTTAGATTTACAAGATCCAATCTGAGCTCTGAATCATTGGTGTCAGGCAAACAACGCAAAAGCTTCCACATTCTTGCCAGTTGGGGTTTCTGGCATCAACGTTTAAAACGCAGGCCTAGCACACCCTCTAGTGTTCTATTCTGTACCACAAGCTTGGCAAACAAATTTAGTAACAAGAAGCAGGTTTTCAGAAGTGTCCTCTCACTGGGCTCCTCTTTTCCAGCACTCCATAAATCTAATTACTCAGATATGTACCAAAACCATATCAATACCAAACCATCAACTTTCCATCTATTGCAAATGCTGAAGCCCAAAGAAAGAAAGCTAGAAGACTAAGAAGAAGTCAGGACATGTTTTAAGCAAGTTTAGTACATTAGGTGAAAGAGGACACTGAAGTCAGCGGTAGCACAGAAATGCCTAATTTAGAAACATGTCAATCAGTTCTGGGTCCATTTCTACCCTTTAGAATTCTTTAAAGCTCAGAAATTGTGCTCTGGAGCTGGGGAGATGGCTCAGCTGGTTCCCCAGCACCCATGTTTGAAAAAAAAAAAAAAAAAGCTGGGCAGAGACAGGAGGATCACTGGGGCTTGCTGGCCACCATCCTAGCTCCAGTCCAAGTGAAGACACCCTGTCTCAAGGAGATAAGACAGAGTAACAGAGCAGGACACCAACGCCCTCCTTACCTCCAAGCACAGGCAAGAGTGCATGCATACATACACATACACCACATGGTCACTCATGCACACACACACACACACACACACACACCACAAACATACATCTCTACATACACTACAAACACACTCATATACAAACACCTATACACACACCTACACACATCAGGAACACAATCACTCATAAATCCCTACACACACTCATATACATACTCTCACACATGTACACACAACTACACACTCACACACACCATGAACACACTCATAAACACCTGGACACACAAACATATACACACACATCTACACTCTCACACATATACCATAAACTTAGTCATAAAGACCTACACACTCTCTTTCATACATATATACATGCCCACATCCTCACACACCATGAATACATTCATAACCACCTACACACACATACTAACATGCTCGCACATTCACACACATGAAATCATGCCTCACTTTTAGCTGCCTAGGCCTTCATCCAACATTTGCACATTTACTGTCATTTATTTTCCTAGGGCTTACTGAAACTGATAATCAGTGCATTTATCTGTAAAATGTGAACAAGAGGCATACTGTGACCAGGAACACAGGCTTCGGAATTTCACATGCTTGCCCTCAAATTCCAGTCCCACAACTTCCTAGCTATATTAATTCTGTAAGCCACAGCTTACTGATCTGAAAAAAAGCTAATATTTTATAGTTTAACTGAAAGATTAAAATATGTGAAGCACATGATCACAATTAGTTTCAAACATTAACTATTGTCATTATATGAGCTGCAGGTAGTTTGGGCCAGGTAGTCAAATCTCAGAGAGAAACACTTTCAAGAGTTCCTTTAAACAACCACCTTCAACCTGGAATTGCTCATTAAAATTCTAAATTTGATTTCAAATCTAATTTTCTTAAAACATAAATGCAGTTTCTCTCTCTTAATCTTCCCTACAAGATGGTGTTCGTTGAGGCAATAAGATAACACACAGTAGTGGTATTCTCAAGATCACTTTCAATCCACAGAGTTCAGCAGCCACACTCACCATACATCCGATGAAGGATCTCAGTTAAGAACAGGCTCTTTACCATTTCTATACATCATTTCAGAAAATACCATTCATATATATGTATATATAATATTCACAGGAACAGCCTTAATAAGAGCTATTTGTGGAAGACATAAATTTTAAGAATTCCAGGAAATCTGTTAAGTCAAGAAAAAACTGACCCACTGGACAGGTAGAGAATTTATTGGTAGAAAACTGAATTTATCCGAGAATTAAGTTAGGGCTCTGTAATTCTTTTATTTATTTATTTTACATTTTATTTTATTCTGTGTGTGTGTGTTCAGGTGCAACAGCGCACATGTGGAAGTCAGAGGACACTTTGGGAAGTGGTTCTCTCCTTCCACTGTGTGAGTTCTGGGGATCGAACTCAGGTCTCTGGGCCTTTACCCGCAGAGCCATCTTGCATACCCAAGCATTTTCAAAACTTTATAGTGAAAGCAAATGTATTCAGAGAATGAGAAAAGAAAATAGCAGCTGGCTTTATGTAAACAAAACCTAAAAAAAACATGCACTAAAGGGCAAATTTTTCTACACTAAGATAATTTTACAAAATTAGTCTACTGAAAAATGTTTACTGAGGAGACGGTGAAAACCGTAGGCTAAAATCCAGATTTGAGGAGTAGTAACTCTAAGCTCTCGCACTGAGAGATTAGCTGAATGAACTATGCCTCGCCCTCCATCGATCATCTCCACAGTAGTTACACTGCAAATGCAATTAAGTGACTCATTTTATAAACCTCTGTGATTAAAGGGAAATTCATTTTCATTTGTTTAATATTCCCATTAATAAGAATGTCTTATTGCACATGTACGGAAAATGCTGGAACAAGAAAACAATGGACAAATCCCAAGAGCAAACAGGGATCTTTTTTCTTTCCCATGAAGCTAACGTTATGGAATTTAAACAGATGTTCTATTTGGTCATAGTTAATAACATGAATTATGGAGGATTAAAATTGGGTTCAATATGTTTGCATTGGATTTTAACTGAAAAATCACACTGAAAGTTTGAAAATGCTTCTCAACATTTTTTCCCCTTTTCAGAACTACTGAGATACAGAAAATATGTGAATGACCATGAGTTTTGTAAGGCTTAAGAAAATTGAAATTCTGTTAAGTATGCACTCTCTGGTACTGCATCACCTAACTAATGTACAGACCACAGGCATGGAGTACACAGACAGAAGAGGCAGTCCCCACACTTCCAGCCCCCTTTCTGTTACCTCGCCATTCGGAAACCATCATGGTGTCTAGTAGTGTGGGAACAAAAAAGAATCCAGCTTAATGGGACTTAAAAAAAAAAAAAAAAAAAAAAAAAAACAGGGGGGCTGGAGAGATGGCTCAGCAGTTAAAAGCACTGGCTGCTCTAGTAGAGGACACAGGTACAGTTCCCAGCACCCAAATGGCAGCTAACAACCATACTTAACTCCAGTACCCTCTGCAGGCATCGCACAGCACAGGTGCACTTAAAAACATGTACGCAAAACACTCATACACATAAAACAAAAGTAAATAAAAAAATTAAAAAACAACAACAGTGGGGTTAGAGAGATGGCTCAGTGAGCTAGGTGGTTCACTGTCTGCTCTTACAGAGGACCCAGGCTTGGTTCCCAGCACCTACATGGCAGCTAACAACCATCCATAATTCCAGTTCCAGGGGATCCAACATCCTCTTCTGTTTTCCTTGGGCACTGCATGACACAAGTGCACTTACATACATGCAGGCAAAACACTAATACACATAAAATAAAAATAAAGAAAATCATAAAACTTTTAGAGTTCTAACATATGTTAATATATCCAGTCTTACTTATAACTAAAACTACATTTTCATATCATAGATTGCTAGTGCCATTGGTAAGCCAAGGAACACTAAAGGTCCTGAATTCTTGGGAAAAGTACAGATTGGCACTTTCATGAAGAGAAGCTGTCAAAATTACACATGTTTAGGGCCTGGAGAGATGGCTCAGTGGTTAAGAGCACTGGTTGCTCTTTCAGAGACCCTGAGTTCAGTTCCCAGCAACCACATGGCAGTTAACAACTGCTATGCCCTCTACTGACCTCTGTGGGCACTGCATGCATGTGGTACACTTACATACATGCAGGCAAAACATTCATACACATAAAATAAAAAAATATTTTAAAAAGTTTTAATTACACACACTTATCCATTTAACTAAATCATTTTATGTCTTGGCATGTAACCTAAAGAGTCCTGACCATGTATAAGATGACACGCAAACAGCACTATGCACTATAGCACATCTGTAATGGGGAGCTAACTAAATATAGGTTCATTTATACATTGGAGTACTACACAATAATAAAAAAGATAGTAATCCTTATGAAGCATCTTAAAATGGTCTCAAACAAGGCATGGTGGTGCATACCTGTAATCCCAGCACTCAGAAGGCAGAGGGAAGATAGTCATGAGGTGGACACCAGGCTGAGCTACAGAGTGAAAGACTTTCTCAAAAGTACCAAGATATACAATAAAATGATCTCAAAATACACGCCGTTAAACAATACTACCACCACAAAAGTCAAGCCCGTAGCATCAAATGAATGGCTCTGGAAGACACAGAGTGACGACCCATGAAGTTTGGGTGAGATACTGAGACAACAGACAGCAGAGCTGGGAAGAAACTTTCAAGAACAATCCAGAAGGATTCCTGAAGGGACCTGGATCCAGTTGTAAAACTTAGGGGAATTCTAGTTGCCTGGAGGAGATGAGGAGGGTAACCAAGTTTGGAAAGGTACTTTAATCTCCTTGGAGTGAACTTTTCAATGAGTGTGATTTTTGCATCTAAATGTGTGGGCTTCAGTGAGCCTGCCTGGAGGTGGTGGGATAACCCTCACCTACCTCCAAACTCTCCAGTGGCTGCTCTCCTGTACTGGCAAGAAGCCAGGGGTCACCCACTACTAAAATGGCAGCAATCCTTGCACTGAGACAGTGCCAACAGGATCGCCCAAAGGATCTGAGCAGCCCAAAGCCACAAACTGGAAGCTTATCCTCTCAACCCCATAAAATCAGGATCTTTCTGTGGTGTCCCCCATGCCTTCCCCTCCAGTCCCATAGCAAACATGCAGCTGAGGTAAGAGGTTCTGTTTCTCCTCTGTGCAAACACCCCACCTTATTTACCAATGCTCTCTGAAAGTGTCCTCCCTTGCTTGAGGTCAATCTGGGAAACTTCTCTGCAAGCATGAAACACCTGATTCTACTTAGACACGCAACACATATACACACAGAGACATACACACAGAAGATACAGACATACAGAGAGACACACAGACACACATACAGATACACACACACACACACACACACACATTCCTTCCCTATCTTTCTGTTCCATCTGCTTATCTTTATGACTATTTCTAACTGGCAATCCTTCAAGAACTATGACTCGTGTGTGTGTGTGTACCTGTGTATTTGTGTGTATATAGGTATAAGTGTGTGTGTGTGTGTGTGTACACTTGTGTACACCTCTTTTTTTAAAGACAGGGTTTCTCATTGAACCTGGAGTTCACCATTCAGCTAGGCTGGCTGGCCAGTGAGCCCCAAGGATCTGCCTATCTCTGCCTCTCGAGCACTGGGGTTAAGGCATGTGCCACCACATCCTGCTTTTTAAGTGGGTTCTGGGGAATTTGAACTCAGGTCCTCAGGCTTGTCCAGAAGGCACTTTACCAACTGAGCCATCTCCCCAGCCCTGAGACTCACTCTTATCAACGTGACAAATGCTGAGTTCCACTCTGGGCAGCTTCCATGAAAACCTCTGCTGCACCACCCAGCCTTTCCTACACTGCACTGTGATGTTTTACATGTGTTCTACAAGCTCTCCACCAGAGCCCACTCTTTTAAGCAGAGTTGTTCTGCATAATGCCCAACACTCAGTGGAAATTCTCGAAGTGAATGATGGGCAGAATTCATAGGTAAAAGTCATCAGCTGAACTCCAGTTCTTTGGAAACAAATAGTCTTTCTCAGCTTTCTTCCCTCACCCAAGTCTTTCTAACTTCCATCCAACATGGCAAGGCTGCTCTGGACAAATTTCCAGGCCTATGGACCTGAAACCATCTTGACCCAGACCACAGATATGACTGTGCTCCCCACTTCCATCCTATACAAAAACCCCACTGTACCCAGATGCTGGTAACAGATAATTGGGCCAAAACCAAGAGAATGACAAAACCTGAAAGGGCGCAGTGAATAGGTTCATCTGTTGACCCTGCTTGGACTCAGTGTAAATAAAGTTCACAGTAATTCAAATAGCTCAGGAGGACATGGGGTGAGTATTATACAATCTCCACAGACATCAAGTGCATCAACGTGTGACCATGCTCACAGAATCCAAAGAATACACATCATTCCCCTTAGAATGCGTGGATTCAAACTTCAATCTCCTCCTAACAGGCTATTCCTAGGGAAATAAAACTATTTTAGAGAAAAAATTGCACACAGAGCAACCATGTACATTTCTGATAATCTTCACTAAAGCTTCCACGTATTTCTTACTGAAACAATCAAATGAGCTCTCGGCACAAAGATTTGATATTGCTGTCCGATTAATGTAAGAATCGAAACTATAACGCAAAAATTTTGTTTAAAGCAGACATATCACTTCTTATTTGTCTCACTTGAAAAGAAGCTACGTTTCATTCCACAATCATTCTTCCCTCATTCTACCCAAGAACGTGTGCAGAAGCAATACTTCAACCAAAATCAGTTCTGAAGGGTCCTTTATGAATACACCTGATATAGAAGACCCCGATTAAATGGCCAACAACACTGCCATTCTGAGTAAACAAAGTCATCTCGGTAAGGTTGCACGATCTGCAAGGATTGCAGCCAAAAAATTAATTACTAGCATGACATGTGTCAAAACAGATTTTTAAAAGAATGGAACACAGTTGCAACCATGTGTTTTATTTCTCTGCATGCAAAACTGACACTCTCTGGAATGAAAATAAATTCATTTACTCAGCCCCTTTCAGAAAAAGTTTTAAATGCTGATTACTGCTCTCTCCATGCTTTCCTATACCCTAGTGAAAGCCAAGTAACACAGAAAATGACGGCCAAATGAAGATGGCCTCTGAGAGACAGGCAATAGCCTAAGACAAGTAACTAACCCTGAAACACTCAGTTTGCCACCAAAGAAGCTGCCCAGAGCCCACACGAGCTAGACTTTACTGCAAGTTGCTACCTTGTGAAAACCAGTGTTTGGTGACATGTCACACAGTGCTGGTGCATCCTGGGGAAGACTGCAGGTTGCAGCAGCCAAGGGCAAGAGGATGGAGGTCAAAGCCTTTCGATATTCTGCCAGCTTTGACAGTGTCTAATTAGAAATATCTTTACAAATTAAAATGTTTTAGTAGCCCAGGAATTCCTAAGAAAACAGAAATTGTAGAGGAGATATTGACAAGGTCTCACATCTTCAATAGAAAGTTATGTACCAGACCTAGGACTTTTCTTACATTTCACACTATGGAAAAATAGAAACCACCTTCCCTATGGGAGGCAAAGATTAAAACATACCTTCTGCAACACCTATAAAATCATTACTGGTGGTCAACTGTTGCTTTATCACTCCCTGCTCTCCACACCCCCCAAAAAACAAACACTAGTGTGTTCAAGTTAGACGACACAGGAAGACAGAATGGCTTGTCCTGGGCACAGTGCACCTCAAAGTCGCCAGCACTGCCAGGTCTCCACCCAGAATGAACTCCGCAGCCCTCACACTTTCTTACCAGGGAGGCAAGAGCTACCTTCTCAAGGGAGGCTTCTGGACAGCATGTCTTCTAGAGTGCTCTTATCATAATTTTCCTAATTCTCCTTCCTGCAGTAAGGAGCTTGGCATCTCACACCGACACCCTTAGCCACCAGGGCTGACAGTGACACTCCACCATGTCTTCTGACCAGTGGCACAGCCCTTCTGCAAACCCCCACAACTGTTCTTTCAGATGGAAGAAGCAAGGTAAGACTGAACAGTGTTCCTGGGTGATCACAATCTCCTTTTGATTTCTTAAAACAGTTTCTCCAAATATACTCGTGATTGTTAAGAAATATGTTTACTGATCAAAGTTCACATTCTTTTGCATTTCCACAGAAGAAATCAAGTAAGTTACCTCTCTTAAGACTGTGCTTTTATATCCCCGGTACAATCCTTGGATACCCTGAAACAAACAAAAAGTCAAGAAATCAGAAAGTTGGAACAGCAAAGATTGGTGAATAGTATTCTGAAAAAAAGACTTACCTGCTCAAAAAGTTTAGTTCTAAGGCATTCGCCCTCACTAGTTTTGGTTTTTATAGTTGTGAGTCTAATGGCTGTGCCATCTCTCCAGCCCACACTCCACAGTTTTGTAAGAGTTAAAAGAGTCCAAACTGAGCCAGGCAACGCACGCCTTTAATGGCAGCACTTGGGAGGCACAGGCTAGCGGATCTCTGAGCACAAGGCCATTCTACACAGTGAGTTCTAGGCCAACCAGGGCTTTAAAAAAAAAAAAAGATTCCAAATTGACTTCAGTTAGACAAAGATCAGATTAGCTCCCTTTAAACAATGGGACATCTCTAAGAACAAAGCAAATAAAACAGGTTGCACAGTACTTAGCAAACAGTATGTCTTCTTTTGAAAATAAATTCACATTGCATACATTCCAAAAGCAAATATATCATTATCCTTCAATGTAAAAAGAGAACCTAGTTCATGGCTTTATCAGCAATTTGTTAATTTCTCAATAAAACAGTGGTATATATTACCAGATAAGCCTAGTTTTACAGACTTGAATATTTATATAATTTAATGAGCAGCCTCTAGGCCTGCCTAATTCTTGTAATTATATAGTCAGTGTTTCTTTACCCAGGTAAGAGATCAGTAAGGATAATTTTCTGCAGAGTGTGGTGGCACACACCTGTAATCCCAACACTCAGAGGATGAGAGAAGACTGCAAGTCCAATGCCAGCCTGGGCTACATAGCAAGCCCGGATTTCCAAGACAAAAACAAAGACGTTCTTAAACCTAAACTCATTAAGATAGACTCACCTTGCAGAAAAAAGCCTGTAGCCCCAGCTACTCAAGTAGCTGAGGCAGGAAGACTAAGGAACCCTAGGAAGCCAAGGCCAACCAGGGGCAGCACAGCAAGACTGTGACTCACATATCAAAGCAGAAAAAAACAAAACAAAATACTAAATCAAAGGCTTCTGTTAAATTTAAAGAGGAAAACAGCAGTATGCTTACTAATCCCATGTCTAGGAAGAAAAGCTTCTGACCACCTCTAACACTAATCAGAGAAGGAGAAAGGACATTTAAGTATTAACATTATGATACTGGGAATGATTATCAGCCTATTATATTTTTACATTAAGTATTATGCTTCTCTCCCATGGGCCCTCAAGTTCTATAGAATGTTCTTTGAGTATGTTAATTCACTTCACATAACCATGGTTTGTTCTGTCTGATTCTGACATATCTGCAAGCAGGTCACATTTAGAAAAGATACAGCAGGGATACTCAATACATGTTTGTTTCAAATTTTGAAAATAAATGAAATTAAGAATTCAAAAACAAAAGCAAAGACAATCCCAGCAAGGAAGTTACAAGTGGACGCTCAACTGAGTCATCTCTAATATTTCTTCTGAGGTGCTGAGATGAGCCTCACAGTGTTCTTATTAACACAAAATCTTCCTCAACAAAGAAAATACTCTAAAAGCAATCTTACCTCTTCACATAAAATAGTAGAAAAAATCTGAAATGTTCTTGAAGAAGCCGATACCTGTGCCCTCTGCTTAACAACTTCCGAAGGAACTCGAATCAGGCAAGCGACCTAAAATACAGAAATTCAATTACATCTCGAAAAGGAAGTAACTGGTATAAAATTGACCTTTTTTTTTTTCCACAAGCAACACTTATAATAAAAATATCATCATATAGAAGTTTAATGCAAGATGTCAAAAGGCCTTTTATTAACCTAAAGCTCTTGGATCTTCAGGATGCACACAGTCATCAGAGCCCTTAAATAGAACCTCTCACCTTCTGACAGATCGTTCCACACAGAGGTGTGTTGTATGTCACTCAGTGGCAGGAAGCACATTTGATCTTCCTTAATCCCCAGCACTTAGAACCTCACGGTCACATACCCTGTTTGGTCAAAGAATAAACCAGAACCACCTTTGCTTGCCTAAAGGTAATACATCAGGAGAGGCAAGGCTGATAAGCTGGCACTCTAACCCCATCCCACCCTGGCCTCTACCAAATCACATGCAAGCTCAGCTTGTAGGCCTCCCTAGCACACTGAGGAGGGACTCTGCTCACACCGGGACCCAGCCCAGTACCAGCACTGCAATCAACACTGATCCTGACTGGCCACACTCAGACCAAGCCCAGTCAACATTTAATTCTTACATTGCCTTCAGTGACATGAAGAGCCAAATTTATAGTTCCAGGGTTCTATACTGTAAAGGCCACCTACCTAATTTCAGAAACAGAAGACTGTTCAAACCAAAAGACTGTTCAAACCCAAAGGTATCACAGAAGGCAGGGGTAGGGAAGGGTATGCAGGTACAGGGAGGGAGACAAACTGATTGTCCAAACTGTTTTAATGGAAGGCCTGTATTTAAGTCTCTACACAGCAGTCTGCCAGATACATACTTTCTGCATCTTATATTAGTGTCCAATGTTTTACATATGATTGAAGACACTAAATTTCAACTCTGAGAATATGAACATATATTCATACTTAAGGCATGGTAAAAAATGCAAACAATCTTTCTTTGATAAGACATGTAGCCAGGCCTGGTGGCACAGGTCTGTAATCCCAGCTTCTGAGAAGGCAGGGGAAAGAGGATCCAAGTTCTAGGCCTGCCCAGCTTACAGAGCGAGTTCAATGCCTGCCTAGGCAACTTAGTAAGACCCTGCGTCAAATAAAACGTAAAAGAGGGCTGGGGATAGAGCCCAGTTGTCCAGCACTTGCTTGTATGAGGCCCTGGGTTCAATCCCCAATACCACAAAAATAACACACATAGCAAAATGGAAAGAGCTGGTCTCACTATATAGCCCAGGCTAGCTTTCAATTCATAAATCTCCTACCTTGACCTCCCAAATGCTAGGTTTATAGGCATGCTTATACCAACATACCTGACTGAAGCTGGTCTTTTCTTTAAAAAAAAAAATTATATATATACATATATAATATATATTTATATATTTTTATATATTTATTTATATTATATATATATGGGGGGGGTTGAGACAGGGTCTTCCTGTAGCCCCAGCTGTCCCGGAACTATGTAGACCAGGCTGGCCTTGAACTCAGAGAGACCCGCCTGCCTCTGCCTCCCAAGTGCTGGGATTAAAGGGTGTGCCACCATGCCCAGCACTTCTTTAAATATATTTTCATAATTCTTTGAGAACCTCACGTGCATATAATTTGAGAATTTCATATGTGTATATAATAAAATATATTTACCCCCCCTTCCCCCCTCCAACTTCCCCCATGTTTCCCCTAGTCTACCTCCCTCTCCTAACCTCATAATTTTTTTTATAATCTACAAAGTCCAGTTGGTGCTGCCCATGCACTTAAGGGTGTGGGGCCATCCACTGGAGCACGGGAAACCTATCAGTAGCCACATCCTCAAAAAGGAATGATTCTTCCTGCCTCCCCTGGCAACTATCCACTGCCAATAGCAGCTCCTCAGTAAAGGTGGGGACTGCAAACTATCTACCCCATTTGTGCTGGAATTTGGGCTGCCTTGATCTCAAACAATGTATTTTGATCATATTCACCAATGCCTCCCAACTTCTTTTATTCATTTATTATTTATTTATTGTGGCACTGCCAATAGTTAAACCTGAATAAAACAGCTTAACTTCAAAACAGACTCTTAATTTCAGTTTTTAAAAGTGGGCCCGAACTCAGAGGGCACCCGTTCCCCTAGATGTCTCCTGGAATCGTGCTGCATGTCAGACCTCACCCATAATTTTATTCACTACCATTTCTCCAGCTTCAATTGGGGAACCACAAGCTTGAATCCACCCTCATCAGACAACCTTGCCCTTTCTTCCCTAGGCCCAAAACATCTCATACACACAATGTCAAGCATTCTCCTCAATCTTTATTGTTTTCAATGAAGATGTGCTGCCTTTCAATGTTTTGATATGTTAATTCTCAAGCATACCCACATTCATTCACAATCTTTGAGTGGAGCAGCAAATTGAGGTCAAGTAAGTCCAGCTCATAAGAGCACCATGGTTCAGTCAATTTGTTAAAAGTCATTTGTTCAGATTCTGTCCATTTAGAAGTCATTACTACAAGTCGGGCATGGTGGTACACACCTTTAATTCTAGCATTCAGGGAGCAGAGGCAGGTGAATCTCTGTGAGATCGAGGCCAGCCTGGTCTACATAGTGAATTCCAGGCCAGTTGGGGCTACAGAGAGAGACCCTGTCTCAAAAAGTGAGTATAGCGCTATCTACCGGAACAGAGTCAACCTCCCAACCCAGGAGCCATCAACTATCTCTAGCTCCTGAGTATGGGGGGGGGGGGGGTGTGAGCCCCTCCCAACCCCATGCTAGAATGCTGTCACACCTGATCTTGGGCAGGTCTCATGCAGTCAACCATAGTTGCTGCAAGGTCATGAGTGCAATGTCTCTGCCATGTCCAGAAGACACTGCTTCTGTCCAGTCCTTTCCAACCTCCAACTCTTAAGAGTATTTCTGCCCCCTCTTCTGTGATGTTCCCTGAGCCCTGGAATGGGGGGGCATGATTTAGATGTTCCATTTTGGCTGAGCATACCATAGACAATTATCGTCTGCACTCTGATCAGTTGTGAGTCTCTGTGTTAATCACCATCCAGGGCACACAAAACAATGTCTGATGAGGACTGAGAGCTGCACTAATCTATGTACATAAAGATAACAAATTCAGAGGGCAGTTTGATACTATGTCTATTTAGCAAAATAATAATTGTAGGTTTACCCCTGGAACTCATAAGCAACCATGGGTTCTTGGCCATATTTATAGTACCAAGCATGTGTTTTCTTCTGTGAAGCAGACCTTAAATCCAATCGGGAAGCAGTTGGTCACCCCCATAACATCCATGCACTATTATACAGACAGACAGTCTTGCCAGGCAAATCAAGCTTCAGAGAGATAAATAGACAAGACAGACAAACTTACTGATAAATAATTATAGATCTATATATAGACACACATATATGCATACACACATACATACACATATATATGTAAATATAATCATGTAAAAGTATTTAATTGGAGTTACTCTACACAGGAGATAATGCTCCTCCAGAAACCATAGGTTATCAAGGAAAAAGCCCAGTGCCAGGTGTGGGATACTTCCCTTCATGTTGTTGGTCAAGGATGCCCAGAGCCCCCCCAAAAACAATACAGGCTATTGTCATTGCTCTTGGTTGTCCACAAGAACTTGATGGTAAGACCATACTGCTAAAGACACCACACACTTTGGTCACAGGACATGGAAAAATCAAGTTGGTATTGACTGGGGAAGCTTCTTCCCTGCTGGCTTGCTTGCAGCGCTGGAAGGAAGGTGCTATGCAGGCTACTGGAGTATTTCTGTCCCCTCTTCTGTGATGTTCCCTGAGCCTTGGAAGGAAGGAGGGGGGTGATATAAATGTCCCATTTTGGCTGAGCACACCATAGACAATTATTGGGGAAGAAAAGTCATCAACTGTCTTACCCAACTGAGGCCTATTTTTTTCAACCCATATTGTTCTAATTTCTAATCAGAGATCCCAATCCAATTTGAACAAAACAAAAGAGGCCTTGCTCTTTCCAAAATTAAGTGGCTCTAAGGGTTGGGAAACTCCTGACATTAGAAAAATAAGTGGTGAGCATTTTAGACTCTGCAAGCTTCATGTTCTGTCACAACTACTCAACCACACTGTTTTACTACAAAGCAGCCAAAGGTGATTATATGTAAATGGTTTTACCAGGTTCCAATAAAACTTTAGCTACAGCAGGCATGGTGGTGCACACCTTAATCCCAGCATTCCGGAGGCAGAGGGAGGTGGATCTCTGTGAGTTCGAAGCCAGCCTGGTCTACACAGTGAGTTCCAGGTCACTACAAAAGCAGGCCGTAGCTTGCCAACCCCTGTTCTAGGTATAAACACTGGTAAATTCTTTTTTGGTACAGACCTTGGCACCAAACAGATGTACACCTCAGCACCTCAAGATGCAGGGGACAAAGATGGCATGTGATATATTCCTGCATGCTGTGGAGTCAGGGGCACAGGCACATTAGCTCTGAAAGCTGAAAGTAACTTTCCAAACAATAAAGAGGCTTTTTATTGATGTACAACAACAGAAACGGTTCTAAGATTCATTACCTGAGATTCATTATCTCCCCAAATTGATCTATTTAAAACAAGAAAATCTAATTTCCATTTCTTCACTCAAGCATTTGAATCCTATGATCTGAGTCCTATAGATGTCCGTAACAAAGGTCAACATGTCTTTCCATCCAGTCTCCCTTCAAACTCAATTCAGTTCAACGAAAATACATTGAGGCAGACACTGCGCAAGACCTACACAGTAAAGAAGAATAACATGTGTCCTTTTAAGTGGGTGCAGTGGTGCGTGTTTTTAATCCCAGCACTTGAAAGCTGGAGATGGAAAGATCCAAAGTTCAAGGTTGTCCTCAACTACATAGGGAATTTTAAGTTCAGCATGGGCCACAAAACCCATCTCAAAAAACAAAACAAAACCAAAACAAACAACAACAAAAAGACAACAACATGGAAAATGTGCCCTTTCTTTAATATACAGAAGGGAGAAAAAAGTATCATGGAAATTGAGGCACGGTAGCAGGGTACTTACTGGACCTACAGACCTTGGAAAAACTGCCATAGAATACTCAATTGAGAACCTTCCAAATGAGCCAAATGAGCTGGCAAGAAAGATGCAAAGGGCAAGGTGGGGGGAGGAACCAAGAGAAAGAAAGCACATGAACACAAAGGCAGGCTGCTTAAGGGGACAGTGCCAGCCCGAGTCAACACAGCGACCCCCAGCTGGCAGCCGCCCAAGCCATGCCCTATTACCAAAACATCAAGTTAAGGACAAAGAGGCACAGGAAGGCCAGACATGATGACTAGGAGGCCCTGACCACCATCATGCAGAGCATGAACTTCATCCCACAGACCAAGAACAGAAGGAGTTTAAGTAGAGGCTTGATGGCCTGTGTCATGGCTGAAGCATTGAAAGCAGTGGGAGCCAGGAGAAAAGACTCAAAAATCAGCTAAAGATGCCAGGAAATGAATGTGGATTAAATAAGGGTCAAATTCAAAAGAAAAGACACAAACAGCAAGTCCAGACTCTACAGCCAATTAAGCCCACCCGGCTCCTTTCCTCATGGCCTGGGATGCAACGGCTGCAAATAGCAGCCTCCTTGCAGTGCACGCAGTACGTTCCATGTACGGGCTCCCTCAGGAACCTGGAAGTCAGCTTTCTGGTCGCTATCCATGTCTCTCATCTCAATGCTGTCCCCAATCTAGGTTCCAGACAGGTGTGCCTTTGGGAAGCCCCAGGACACAGGGGCTAGGGCTCACATCGGCCAAGTCATCATGTCTACCCACAGAAAGCTGCAGAATAAAGAACATGTGATTGAGGCCCTGCATAGAGCCAAGTTCAAGTTCCCTGGGCACCAGAAAATCCATACCTTAAAGTGGGGTTTCACCAAGTTTAATGCAGATAAACTTGAAGACATGGCAACTGAGAAGTGGCTAATCCCTGATGGTTGTGGGTCAATACATCCCCAATCATGGTCCCCTGGACAAGAGGTGGGCCCTGCACTCCTGAGAGCTTCTACTGTGCTAAATCCTACACCCCACCCAATCACAGTCAGTAATAAATCTCATATCCATATCCAGTCTGAAAAAACAAGGTCCCAGATTTGATTTGGATGGTGGGTCTGTGGGGGTCACATTAAGTGAGACTAGGTGGAGAGCAAAGGTAAGTTCAGAATGGGAACTGGTGAGAGAGAAAAGCTGTAGAGCATACAGGAAACTACATTCGATCCAGAAGTGAACACGCACAGCTAGCAAACAAGCAAAATGCTACAGCGGGAACTACACAAGTCACTGGCATACAAGTAAGGGCTGGCACCAAAACAGCTCACTCAGAGAAAGAGCCAGAAGGACCAAGGCCAGGAACAGAGCCCCGAGGAGCAGGGCAAGGGCAAGCAAGGAAAGAACTAGGCAGCAACTCAAGGGGTAGGAGGGCCCGGTGGCCGCTCTGTGAGAGGATTCCCAGGGAGGGAACACAGACAGCCCATCCGAGTCTAGAGAAACACTGGCCCATTCACAAGGCTGTGGCCACATCAGGCCACAAGACACCTAACTGCAAAGGATCAGCACAACCGAGATATACCAGATGTGCAAACTGCACACCAGATTTGGAAAACTTAGCATGAAGAAGCACTGTGAAATACCGTAAATAATCTTCTGTGCTAATACACATTGTGATGTTAGTATTACAGATGTGTTAATATTGTATTTAAAACCACTCTGTTTTTCAGAGGCTTTGGGGTGTTTTGTTTTGTTTTGTCTTTTTGAGACATGGTCTCTCTGTAACCCCAGACTGAAGCTTGCTATGGAGACCAGGCTAGCTTAGATCTCACAGAGATCTGACTGCCTCTGCCTCCCAAGTGCTGAGATTAAAGGATATGTGCCACTATGCCCAGCTTATTACATCTCCATTCTGTGCCTCCACAGGGGCTGCTGTGCAGTTTCACAGTCATCTCAGGAGCAGCATCCAGGGATGAAGTGTCAGGTTCAGTGTTGCCCAGCAGGGAGGGCCAGAAGCAACACTGCAGCCTCGCTGCTCCTAAGGAGCAGGCCTGGCTAGGGTTCCTAAAGAGGCCTCCCATCCCACTCATTTCCCAAGCCTCTTCCCAAGTCTCCCAAGTATTCAAAGGACCACAAGAGTGTTGTGGGTCAGATACAGGAATAAAAGCCCTTTGGGAAACAAGTACAAAGTAGTGATCGTAAGTGGTATTTATGTCAAAAGACAACTGGTACTTACACCAAAAGCTGTTTGGTGATAGGCAAGTCAACACTTAGAGCAGAGTTTCCACAAATGCCCAAGACCCACTCTCTCAACCCTTACACTCCATCACCCTACCACATCGGCTTTGAATCCCTAGGCTTGTGGCCTCCAGCACCCCTCATCACACTGCACTTGAGACAAGAACATACTCCTATTTCCTGGATGCTGTCTCAGCAGACATCCCCTGGCACATGCTGGCTACAAAAGTGTGACATGTCCACCTCCCTTATTATACAGACTGAGAACATGCATATCTAGCAAAGGTCAGGACCACAGCATTAGTATTCTGTTACCATGGTAACAGCATGGTAGAGCCTAGCAACTGGGTGAGAACTGGGATTATACATGAAGCCACAGAGTCTATGTAAAGGTGGTGAGGAGCCCTGGCCAGGTCCATTCATCAAGAGGCCAACCCTGAACTTACACCTGACTTCAACCAAAGGAGGCAGGTGGAGAGGCTTCGGAGTACGGCTGGGCCCAGCTCTGAACAGCCTCAGCATCTCCCCCTCACCCGACCTTCCTCAGTTTCACGTCTTTTCCATTTGTTTCACTTTTTTAATATATATTTTATTATTTTTATTTTATGTGTATGCATGTATTGCCTGCATGTAGGTAAGTGCACCTGTGTTGTGCAATGCCTGCAGAGGACAGAAGAGGCCATCGGATCCCCTGGAACTGGAGTTACAGTTATTAGCTGCCATGTGGGTGCTGGGATTTGAACTCAGGTCTTCTGCAAGAACAACCAGTGTTCTTAACCACTGAGCCATCTCTCCAGCCCCTTATTTCACTTTTAATTAATGCATTCCTTAAGTAATGACTAAGTATGTATATTCATACAGTTATGAGTAATTTTCCTTAATTGATCTGAAGCAGAAATTTTTATGAAATCCTTGTAGATACAATCTTTAACATTTTTAATCATTGTGTGGTGTGTAGTGTGTATGCACATTATGGGCATGTTATGGTGCACATGCTGAGACCACAGGAGGATGTTAACTTGGGTGCCTTTCTCTACTGCTCTCCATCTTACTGCTTATGATTTTAGTTTTGTTTTCCTGAGACAGAGTCTCTTAATGAACTGGAGCTCACTAGCCCTCAAGCAAGAATCCTCCTGTCTCAACCCTCCAACAATAGAGTTACCAGCATAACCCCTAGCTTTCAGTGGTATGGGGGATTTAAGCCCAGATCCTCTTGCTTTCACAGCAAGTACTCTTATCCACTGAACCATCATTCTAGCCCCTTATTTTATAGTTTTTAGTTTCCCAATACTTTCTCCATCACAAAAGTTCTTCATTATTCTTAATTCCCAAATAAAACTCTTATCTGACATTTTTCACTTAGTTTAGCATGTGTGTATGTGCTGCTGTGCATGTGTGTGACATGTGCATGTGTACATGTACATGTTGAAGGCCTAAGGCTGACATCAGTGTCTTCCTCTAGTTCTCCACCTTTATTTTTGTTTTTTAATTTTATGTGTATGTATATATTACCTGCATGCATGTAAGTGCACCTGTGCCATGCAATCCCCATGGAGGTCAGAAGTGGGCATCCAATTTCCTTGAGCTGGAGTTATGGATGGTTGTCAGCTGCCATATGGGTGCTGAGTTTTGAACCCAGGTCCTCTGCAAGAGCAGCTAGTGCTCTTAACCGCTGAACCATCTCTCCAGCCCCACATCATATAATTTTTAAAATACTTTCTTTTCTACTGAGCCATAAGCAGGACCCTGAAGGCAAGAAGACAGTATGCATCAACCTTACTAAGCAACTGAGGACAAAGAAAGCTTAATTAGAAGGTCGGTGTGGTGACGCACACCTTTAGTCCCAGCACTCAGGAGGCAGAAGCAGGGGAATCTCTGAGTTCCAGGCTAGCCTGGTCTACACAGCGAGTTAGAGAGTTCCAGGCCAGCTGGGGCTACAGAGAGACCCTGTCCTCCCCCAAAAAACAACAAAAAGACTCCCCCCCAAAAGCTTAATTATAGATATTTTTGTATTATTTTTTGTAGAAAGGAAATCAAACTCCCCAGGGAGAAGAAAAACACCAAAGAAATAATTCATTTCCAAAATATGTCTTTACCAGTAGGCCACCATTGTTCAAATGTCTTCTTTATATCAAATAGCCTATGTCCATATTGATATAAGGACTAGAAAAAAAGTACAGTGGGATTACAGGTGATTGCTTTTCTGCTTATCTACATTTTCTGAATTCTTTTCAATTATCAAGTTTTATGGACCACAGATTTTATGTGGGGGAGAAAATAAAATGAAAGGGCTAAATTAAAACACATGTTTAAATGCAAGACTAATACTAGTTTTGACAAAAACAATGTCTATTTCTAAGTTAGTGATAATCTACAAAAAACAGATCAGACAGCTTAGGAGAGGCTTAAAATTACGTATAAATTGCTTCTTTTGATAAGAGCGTGAATGCCCAGAAGCGCACTTGCAAGTGAAGATATGACGTCCACTGAAACTCACATGAACCTAATAGCAAGCTCCCAACATCTAAAACTCACTGAAGAACGAAACGAAATGAATAAAAGAGGAAGAAAAGGGCACCTGACTCCTTGTACTTTCCAATTCAGGAGGTCACAATGAAAAATGACCCCAATCTGTCAAGAAAATAGGAACTGTCTACTTTTGAGGTTCGGCATAAATATTTATGGAACTTCAAGCTTCATAACCCTGCGTGCTCTTATATTATGTTTTTGTTTCTTAAAAATACAGAAGCAGACGAAAAACTTTGAAAAGGTTCTCAGAGGAAAACCACCATAGTCACTGCAGAGTACAAAGGCCCCAGCATGGCGTCTCATTTCTGTGGTGTGGCAATTCGGGCCCAAGACCAGCTACAAAGAAATGCCTCTGCCTCGGCTCCTTCCTCACTCTCCTCCAGCACCTTCCGTTTGCTTTTCTAGTGGCACTGATCTTCCTTAGATTTGAATGTGAGGCCTGCACAAGAACAAAAGGCTGTTGCAGCTCTACGGCCCTGTGAGAGGCACCAAGGGCCATGCCATCTGCAGGTCTCCTGGCAGGTCCACTGTGGCTCACTCTCTCCTCACACAGGGGATGAAGAGATGACATTTTCATTAAAACCGAGAATGTCTTATATGTTAAAATTCTATCAAAGGATGAGAAGACTGTGTTTTTCCATAAAGAAAATATGTGAGGCCGGGAAGAATGCTACATGTCTGCAATCCCAGTACTCAGAAGGTAGAGGAAGGGGATCAGGGGTTCAAAGCCAGCCTTGGCTACATAACCCTTGTCTGAATAAAAGAGACAGGGAAGGGAGGAAAATACATGTACCTCTATAGTTTGTGAACACTAAAACAGAATGCTGGGCTCATTAGAATTAATACCAACAACATGACAGTTACATATTTGATTAAATATTAATGCTGCTACCAAGATCTATCTATCTTTGATATAAAATCTTTCTGAAGTTAGCTTATTGTTACAATGGGGAACCAAAGCATTTATTAATTAAAATACAAAAATGTAAAATCATAAAATCGTAAGACTAAACCATGAAAGTGAAGTAATTACAGAGAAGCTCAGCATCACACTAACATGATTGAGGGCTGAGGCGACGGCTCAGCAGGCAAAGGTGCTCACTGCCAAGCCTGCCAACCTGAGTTGATTCTAGAACCCACACTGTGGGAGAGAACCAAATCCTGCAAATTGTCCTCTGACCTACACACACACACACACACACACACACACACCATGGCACACGTGTACACATGTAAACACACAGATAATTCTCTTAAATTTTTAATTACTTGATTAGAAGAAACATTTCACTACAGCTTTAACATATTCAGTAACACACTAGCACACTCCAGAGCAAGAGTACATCTCTTTCACACGTGGGTGCAAGTTTCTAGGTTCACAGTTGAGTTAATACAGTTACACAATATTGAATTCAGTATAAGCCCTGTAAGGCATAAAATTGAATGAGTTTTTTAACCTTTAAAAAAGATCTCCATTTTGTTTTAGAATATATTGTTCCTTGCAGAAAGACTCATTGTTTTTGCTACTAACACTGAGATGTTGGCGCATGCGTCTCTAATCTGTATGTATCTGTTTATTACTAGTCATAATCAGTTGCACTTGGATCCTTGGCTCCTGTGTATGTCTATGAAGTCATTGGGTAGATTTCAATGGTAATGTTTATCACCTCTACTAATCAACATGGTGTAAATTTCCATGCTTCCTCCTCAAATATAGTACATTTTTTAAAACTTGTTGATTTGTGTATGTGTGTGTGTGTGTGTGTATGTGAAAAGTTAAAAACAACAGACAAATGCAGGGAGACAATGGGAGAGAGCCAGCGGTGGTAGGACAATGCAGCAATCACTAATTCTTCCCTCCACAGCCAAGTTCCAACATCCAACTCATCACGTTCCAGGGTTTTCCAATTTACCTTCCTTTCTTTCACTGTGGAAATACTCAAAGTCTTAACCCACTGGAATCTTGTATGAGCATAGTACCTTTTCTCCACCTATTCAACATAGTTGATAAACTTACCTGATATAAACCAGGTGTGGTAGTACACGCCTTTAATCCAGCACTCAGGAGGCAGAGGCAGGCAGATCTCTGTGAATTCAAGGCCAGCCTGCTCTACATAGTAAGTTCCAGGCCAACTGGGGCTAAGGGAGACCATGTCTCAAAAAAAAAAAATTACCTGATAGTAGACGTTTCTACACAGAAACCAAGAACCTATACACATAACACTAGAAGCTAATTATATCAGTGTCTTACATATCAATCTGACATAACAGAAGTTACTGAGGGCCATGGACCAACTTGGCTCAGAAAGCATAGGTAAATCCCAAATCTTGTGATTATAATTTCCAGAAATATTTTTCCCTAAAGGTTTATCATATTTACAAACACTCAACAACTCCAGTGGTTTTAAATCAGTGAATTCTTCATATTTCAACTGATAACTCTATAATAAATTCAACAGAATCCTAAAAATATGCTATAGAGCACCAAATAGAGCTTAATCACATTTGAAGTAAAATCAATGTCAGATTTTACAAAACAAACTCATTACGGCAAATTACGAGGGGCAACAAGGAGACAATACAACACATGCTTTCTGAAGTGCACAGGTTATTTACCAGAATTTTATTCTACCTTATTTTTATAATTCCTAAAATCTTTAGAAAGAAGGCTTCAAATTAATATCTAACATATCTTTCTACACCACCGTTTGAACTAAAGAAAACCTCCACAATAGTTCATTTGTGTGTCAAGTCTGCCATCTTCTGGCTACATATAGAATCGCACCTACTGGTAACTACCAATTTGTAAATCCTACACCCTCACCTCCCATAGGTTTGAATTAATCTTATATAGAGGCATAAGTTTACCAAAACTTTCTTCCTTAAAAGGCTCCTTTTACTTACACAAACAGCCAATAAGAAAAATTTTAATTTCTGTAAGTACTGGTTCTTCTCTAACTTCACAAAAATCAATGCTGTCCTGGTAAGCCAGTACATAGAAAGTTAAGTCTTCTCAATGAAAATCATTATGCCCTCCCAGAGGTCCCGTATCCAAAAGCTCTTTACAGAACTTTATATAACCAATCAGAGGGCAGCCCTTCATGTTTGTACTTCTTCACTGCAGAAGTGTGTCATGATTCACAGGCAGAAGCCCCAACAATTGATTTGTAGATTTCTTTCAACATAAAAACCTGAAGGTGGGGGCTGGAGAGATGGCTCAATAGTAAGAACACTGGATGTTCTTGTAGAAGACCCAGGTTCAATTCCCAGCACCCACATGGAGGCTAACAACCGTCCACAACTCCAGTTCTAGGGGTTCTCCAGTTCTACGGCTTCTTCTGACCTCCATGGGCACTGCACGACATGAGTACACTTACACACATGCAGGTAATACAGTCATACACATAAAATAAGATAGTAAAAGATTAAAAAAAAAAAAAAAAGATTGTGGAGCAGACTAAAAAGGTAACTGGACCTGTCTCCTGGTGCTGCTGTAACATATCATCACATATTTAGTGGTGGTATGTTTGGGCAGGAATTCCAAGTTGAATTTTCCTCAGCTGAACAAAGGTGTCCGACAGCCTGCTTTCTGTGGCACACAGGGGTCACTTGCATCCCATGGCTCTCTTTAACATCTTTGACAATATGGCTTGGCACCCTGGAGTCTCGCTCTCCCAGTCTCCTGCTTCCCCTGCTTCTTGACATAAGGACACATGGGATTACACTGGGCCTACCTGATGATCCAGGAAACCCTTATCACCTCAAGATCCCTAATTTTATCTTCTGCCAAGCCTCCTTTGCCAGCTAGCACCTTCTCAGGTTTTAGGGACTAGTATTGGGGGGGGGGGCTTGATTTTGTCTCTAACCAGAACTAACACCAAGTTTGGGGACATGAAATCAATTTTTTTTTCTTTTAATAAACCCAAGTTAGGCATGATGCTGCACACCTTTAATATCAATGTTTGAACAACAAGCAAATCTGAGGCCAGCCTGCTCTACACAGTGAGTTCCAGGCCAGCCAGGGCTACACAGTGAGACTCTGTCTAAAGGGGGAGGGAGAGAGGGAGGAAGGGAGAGAGGGAGGAAGGGAGGGAGGGAGGGAGGGAGGGGAAGAAACTCAGAGTGATGTGAACTCTTATTACCCAGTACTACACTTTTTCATCTCTACTACTATCGCTTTTATACATAATATATGAGCAGAAATGCCCACAGAGGTGTCCTGCAATACACAGAATCACTGGCCTAGCTAACCATTCTGCAATGGTGTTTTATTGTCCACAAGTAGCTAAGAAATCTTCAGCCAGTCACTTAACTTTTTTGAGTTTAATTTCTTCATCTTCTGAGCTAGTATCCCTCTGAAAACTACAGAAGTGTAAAACTATGTCACAAGGCAATTTATGTGCAATGGAACTACAAACTATTGCCCTCTGTGTGAGATGCAAAGCTGAGTGCTGGGTATCACATTATTTCATGCCTATAATAACTGTGAGTGGGGTTAGCATATAACCCTGCTCATCTGGATGAAGAAAGCAGTCTCTCTCTCTCTCTCTCTCTATCTCTCAATCTATCTCTCTCTCTCTCTCTCTCTCTCTCTCACACACACACACACACACACACACACACACACAGCAAATACATAAATAAGTCACAGTTCCACTTAAAACCTGAAAGTCAGTGCTTTACACCACAAGTCCTCAAAATAGTCCCCGGCCATTCAACAAACGGATCCACTGTTTACTTTATATGCTTCCCCGAGATGGGATAACAGTTCTAATCAACAGTTCTTATTCTGCTTCCTAGCAGTTGTCTCAGTGCCAACTAGACAAGACACAAGCAAATACTGGGAGCCACACCACCACAGACCAAGGCAGCTGGTAACAGAGCTTTTTAATTCGCTCTGTTACCAAGATCCCTCATCTTAACCAGCCACCCTAGCAGGTGCAAGGCCTTGATGAGCACCATGGGGAAAAGCCACCATCACAAGCCAGTATTGTTTTAAAAAGAAAAGTTTGCCACTGACAAAGCTCAGGCTCATACAAAAGTGGCTAGTCATGACTTCTTTTAATGCCATGGTCTTTTGAGAGAAGGACTCAATTTTCCTATTCACAATGTAGTGACAATGACTGACCAAATTACAGTCTTGCAACTTAAAACAGTTCCGTCAACTTCATCATGCTGTATGAAAAGCATAGTTGCTCTGAAGTTCAACCTAATTGTGCTTCATAAACTGGATGATACTGCTCGAAAATAAAAAAACCAATACAGCTTCCTTTCCCTGTGGTCTACTAACTAAATAACATAATGAAAGATGCCATCTGGATCATGAATCAATACCATCGGAACTAAAGCCGCATGCTATATTAGGAAACAAAGGATCCATAAGATGCAAAACCTGCCGAGTGTCAGAAGGGACATCAGCATGAACCCTTCATCAGACCCCTCAGGGTCCTCAACACATTCATGTGTGTGCCATGAATGAGTAACAATGGGATCATTACAACACACAGGTGGTACCAAGCCAGGTGAGCCCTGGTCATCCCTTCCTCCTCTTCTCTATCTTGCCAGTGCTCCACTAGGCTTAGGATGGCTGGGAAAAGATATGGTGTGTGGCCTGAATTTAATCAGTAAACTATTGAAGATTTCAAGTAGGCACACAACACACATTGACTCAAATGCACTTAAGAAGTATTGTTCAAAACACTGTTTAGAAGCCCTCTAGAACATTCCTTCAATTCTTCCTCTTTAACCTTTCTTGAGTTCACTTTGCTCCTCTGCAACACCTACTCTGGTTCTGGTGAGCTCTGCTGGGGTTTACTGCGGTCCCCCACCCACCACAGCTGCCAGACAAGGTTCTAGAGAGCACAACACCCACCCATGTTACTCCTCTGTGCAGAACTTCAGGGGATGAAACTCCTTTCCAGAGCAGGCAGGGTACTCTGGCCGCCATCCCTCCTCACCTACCTTGGCCCTGCCACACTATGCTCCCATCGAGAGCCCGAAAGTGGACAGCAAGAGCTTTCCATGACTCCAGAGCTTTCTTGCTTCTATCCACCAACAGATCATCGTATTCTACAGTGCAGAGTAATAAAATGGTATTGTGGTTGGCATTCCTGCTAAATGGCATTTCAGCTGCTTTGGCCAAAAAAAAAAAAAAAAGAAAGAAAAAGAAAAGAAAAGAAAAGGTAATGATGCAAGCTGACAGATATATTCATTTGCTTTACTACAGTGACAACTTTCTATCTATACCTATTCCATGACATCATGTTATGGAACTTAAATATACACAATAGAATGTCAGACTGGGCAGATGGTTCAGTGGATGAAACACATGCCATGCAAGGGTTTGCCATGCAGGGTCCTCAGTACCATTTCCAAAGGCCTCCCACACAGCTCCTCCCCAGCCACACAGGCGGCTGATTCTGTTACAGCTGTTGCCTACGACTCATTTGGAGAAGTGTGTTAGAAACTAGAATGGCATTTTAAAAATATGATATAAGTTATTTCCTCATTGTCTCAGGCTTAAGTGAGAACTAGAAACTTTTATAGTAAGTGAAGTAACACAGACTCAAAAAAAACAACGTATGTTCACCCTCATATGTGGATCTTAGCACAAACCCTTATATGTGAGTGTGTATCCTGATGTATCTGCAGGAACCAGGATAATGAAAAGGAACCAGGAGGTAAAGAACAAACCTGAGAGAGAACAGTAGGAGGCAGGTGTTACTAAGGAAGAAATGGATAAAAATGGGGCTATTTAAATGGGAGGGGGGAGAGAGGAACTTGGAGATAAAGGGAAAGAAGGAGCGCAAGAGAGGTGGGACCGCAGGAGACTGGTTATTATCAAGGGAGAAATGGAGGAAATGGGGAAACTTTACATGGTGGAAGGGTGAGACAGTGAGAGAGAGGGGAGAAATAAATAATGCCTAGCTAGTATAAAAAGGCAGAGGGAATCATATTAGTTCAACAACCTGATGACAAATTACACATAGAATATCTCTACATGAGTCCATGTGTTAGCAACAGGCTACATAACAAGAAACAGTGCCAGACAGGAGAAAAACCTTCCTTTGAGTTGTTGGCCACGGTGGTCCAAGAGACTCTCAAAATTGCACAGGCTATTGCCACAACACTTGATTGCCTCCCAGAACTTGAAGGTAAGACCCTACTGCTGAAGATAAAACATACTTCAGACACAGAATTTGGAGCAGTGGATCTGGAACTGACCTGGAAGCCACTTCCCCTGAAGGTTAGCTCTCATAACTTTGGAAAGCACTATGCAAGGTGCTAAGGGAGAACATCAATTAATGGTTCAACACTACCTTCAAGAACAAATAACCACATCAATAACCTGCACAGCATACGACACTGGTGCAGTAGTGACACTTTTATCTTGGGGACAATCAACAGCTACCCAATTGGACTAAAAGCCCACTCAATGGGAGGAAACTCATGTGTGGTACTGTAAACATATGGCTGAAGAGGTCATAGATCTTAGAGAAAACCCCAAAATTGTCCCATCCCTAGAGTAATGTAATTTCTTACTATATACAAAGTATGGATCCTTATATTTACAGACAAATATCCCAGTCACGACTCATCAAAGAAGCTTCTTTTGCACCAGAGACTATTACAGAGTACCACAACTGGTCACACACATTGTCTGTGAATTGCCCAAGTCTAACTGTACATCTATAATGCAACCTTTATACCTAAGGCTCATGGAACACAGAACAAGGGTAAAGAAGACATTAATGAATATCTCAATTCTCATTAATGAAGCCCCCTCATGCAACAGAGGGCCAGGCGTATAGAAGGTCACAAATGGCCGAAGTGTAGAGACTAAGAGTCTGCAGAATGCTGGTCCTTGGACAGGACTCCTATAATAAACTACACCCACCCAGGGCTCAGGGACCATTGCGGAAGAAGGGGCTGAAAGATTGTAAAAGCCAGGGAGGAGGTGAACGACCATATGGAAATGCACCTACAAGTGCCTAGGACCCTGATCATATGAACCTACAGCAATGGTGTCAGCATGCACAGGATGCACAGGACCCATGTAAACTCAAGTAGACAAAAGCCCAGCATAGAACTGGGGAAATGGACAGCTGACCCCAATTTTAGCTGAAGGAATATAGCTGACTAATTACTGCTGGGTGAGGAAGAGCTGACAGATCCCTTAGAAACAATACAAATGACGGAATGTATGAATTCCAGTGGAGGGGCTATGAGAGGATGCCCGTGGGGAAGGGAATATAAAGATGATTAAGATTGACTGAGATGTTCTGTATGAAATACATACACACAAAAAAGGACAACCTGCCAGCATCCATGTGAAGGGGATCATTGTACACCACTGTACAGACATTAAATTCACATGGGCTACTTTTGCTGCAGAGAACTTTAAATGTCCTTCCATTTCTGAAACTATCAGAAATCGAGCTCCAATAAGCCTAAGACTCAAAGAAGTACAATCTGAAAAACTTTAGAAGGATCTCTACCGCCATGACACAGTACCCATACCAGAAGAGAGCTGCCAAGCATCAGCCCTAATCACAGATTTCTGCTTCTCACAAGCTTGTCTGTATGTGATGAAAACTGAGCTGGGAAGTAATTGAGGTAGGGATTTAGAGATTTGGAATAGCAGACTTCCTAATAAAAACAGCACAGATGGGACTCGTCTCACTGTGGTTACATATTAAATCTTATTTGATCAATTCTTCTGTATTCTAGATTGTACGCAGAAGGCAGAAGGGTGTGATTATAGCCATACTGATTCATCATTAACATTTAATCAAGCTGCTGCTATAGGGAACTCTGGCGTGTTCTTTTGTTTCCAAGTTGCCTTTATTGTGGCTACAACAAAATAATTGTGGATGTATACAATACCAACAAAATATGGTATTGTTTCTAAGGGATCTGTCTGCGGCCTAACGAGCCTGTTATCAAAGCGAAGGTGCTAGATGCTGCACTAAGGTGTTTCTTCCTGATTTCTGGCCTTTTGCACCTCTTTGAACAGTGACTACTAAAAACGGTAGCTTTTGTATTCCTTTTATTTTACACATAAATTTCCTATACATTCACTTGCTTCTTTTGTTTTTAGCACATCTGTGTGAAACTGAAATGCAGAGTTTGTGTTCTATGAAACTGAAATAAGACTAAAACAGGAAGGGGGTAATATGCCTTTTACTTAAGCATTTTTAAGAAAACGGACTCTGAACTTCAGGGAA
>NW_008331995.1:3500358-3508971 GCF_000622305.1 Nannospalax galili | reverse complement strand
ACTTAAGCATTTTTAAGAAAACGGACTCTGAACTTCAGGGAATTTTTTTTTGAAGAAGAAAGCTCAAAGACTATTGGTATTTCCACAAACTTCATAAGTCTGATCACTTTTTAATAAACTGTAAATGAATTCTAAATCAATTAAAAGTCATAGAGAAATGTTTCATGTGGCAAGTCCTCAATCCATGCACTCCTGTTGATCAGTTCTCTTAAGTGGCTCTGCAAGCTATGGAAACATAAACAAGTGTTGGCAAAGCCTTACCACCTACGGAACCCAGGAATCCTAAGAGCAGCAGTGACTATGAGCTTGTCCCAGGACCATGTCTCAACTCTCACAAATGCTTGGGTCCTAATTTAAGATCTGCCATCCCCACCTCTCATGCCCAACAGTCCACACAAGATTATATTAAAAGGCCCACAATTCATAAAAAGTTAATAGTTACAGAATCCAGAAGCATCAGAACGTGTAACACTTTCTACACTGGAGAGGCATCATCATGATGAAAACTCTGAACAGCTACTATTTGTTCTACCTTATTGTGTTATGTTGTGGTTTGAATCCGATTCTTGGTCCCCAGCTGGTAACACAATCCTGTAAAGCTGTGGTACCTTTAAGTGGTGGGGCCTAGCTGTGAAAGCAGGCTACCAGGACCGGGCCTTTGGTGACATCTGCTGCTGGTTCTTGCCTCTTTTTGCTCCCTGGCCAGTCACAGGCTCCTGTCATCATCGATTGAGCGGTCCCACCATTTCTTCACCACTATGATGGGTTGTACCCCTCTAAAACCATGAGCCAAAGTAAATGTCTCCTCTTTCCAACTATATCAAAGACCTATATGGTGGCCACAGCAACACAAAGGTAGCTAATACATATTACTTTTCCTTAAGGGAAGTGAGTTTATAAATGGAAGAAAACGAGCTTTCAGGCAAGATGGTCTTATGTGAAATGGAATAAATGGTCAAGTTTTCTTTATCTGCTGCTTGCTTTCAACAATATACTGGAAAATAGAAACCAAATACACAACTTACAAAACTAGATTTGAAGCTGAACAATTCAACATGCAACTACACAATAATGACAAGGCTGGGGCACAGCTTAGTGGTAGCGTGCTACTTAACACATGCAAGGCTCTGGGTTCAAGTTCCAGCATAAGAAAAAAAGTGTAACATGGTAGGCAGAGCTGGGGAGACAGCTCATTCTGTGATATACTTGCTTCACAATCATAAGGACCTGAGTCTGATCCCTGGCACTCACATAAAATGCCAGGCATGGTGGTACATGCTTATAATCTCAGCTCTAGAAAGGTGGAGACACACGGACCTCTGGATCTGACTGGCCAGCCATCCTAGCCTGAGTGAACCCCAAGTCCCAGTGAGAGACCCTGTCTCAAAACAAGAAGGTGGATGGCTCCTGAGGACCACCACCCAAAGCTGACCTCTGACCTCCACACATACATGCAGGCACACTAGCACACACACCAACATGCACATATACCCACACAAACACATACATTCACACAAAAATAAATAATAAAGGTGAGAGTTGTCATTAAGACAGATTCTTCACAACCGAGGATGCACTTAAACCTTCACATGCCATTTTTTATCCTTTGAAATACTCAAAACTAGCTGCATGTAATAAGGCTCAATGGTCAAAACGCAATTACTAGAATTAATTTAGGCTTAGGATAAAAGGTTGGAAGGGGTTTTTTTAATTAAATGTGGATTGATTTTAAATTAATATATTGTTAAAATGGCAAAACTCCCCAAGTTAATTTACAGAATCCAATGTACTGTCTCTCTATTTTCTTGCAAAATATTCAAGTTGATTCTAAAATTCCCACAGAAATACAAGAGATCCAGGGCTGGCTAGAACTATGGTTCAGTGGTTAAGAGTACTTGCTGTACAATCATAACTAGAGTTCAGATCTCAGCACCCAAGTAACAAGCCAGGCATCCTGCAAACACATACAACTCCAGTTCTGGGGGCAGGGGTTGGGGGGACTATGACACCACCACCACGACAATGACAGACCAGGTTTGTTCTTCATGTGATGAAAACTGAGTTGCAGGGGGCGGGGGGAATTACAAGTGATCCCTAACAGCCAGATTAGGACTGATAAAACCACTGGAGAACTCACAATGACTTCCATGCTTACGACAAGGCTATATCACTCAAAACCTTGGAGAACTGGCCTAAGGACAGACACACAGGAGGGGCAGAACTCAAGAATCCAGAAATAAACTCTCACATTTATGGTCAACTACTGTTGACAAGAGTGCCACCGCCACTCAATGTAGAACAAGAGCCTTTCCAGCAAAGGCATTGGAAAACAAGATAGTCACATACAAATGAATAAATCTGGGGACCAGTAAGATGACTCTCAGGTAAACGTGCTTGCCACACAAGCATGACTGCCTAAATTCAATCCTGGGACCCGCCCTGTAAAGAGAGATCTGACTCCTGAAAGTTGTCTTCAGACCTCCACCTCCAAGTGCAAATGGTGGTACACACCCACCTGCATACACGCGCGCGCGCGCGCACACACACACACACACACACACACACACACACGCAAGCACACACACAGCATAATAATTACAGAAATAATAAACTTTTAAAAATGTTAGACCATAAGCTCATACCATGCACAAAACTTAACTCAAAATGTATCAAAAACATAAGGGTAAAAGCTAAAACTATAAAAACGCTTACAAGAAAACACAGGTGTCTATCTTTTTTACCTCAAATTAGGTAAATGCCAAAAGCATAGAAGACACTGTAGATAAAAAGGGCACCTTCAAGATAAAAAACCCTGCTTCAGAACACACCAGTAAGAGTGAAAAGAAGAGAGGAGAAGTGCATCTCAAATATATAAAGAACTCTTACAACTGGTACAGGCCCGTGATTCTAACAACTTGGGAAGCTGAGACAGCAGGCTATCAAGTTCAAGGGCTACCTGAGCCACACTGTGAGCTCAAGGCCAGCCTGGATGACTTAGTGAGACCGCATTGCAAAATAAAAAGAGGTAGGGGCGTGGCTCAGAAGTAGGGAACTTGTGCAAAAACAGAATTCCTATAAGTCAACAACAAAAAGATCACTGAATTTTAAAAAGAGGCAAAGAATGGGGCTGGAGAGATGGCACAACAGTGAAGAGCACTGGCTGCTCTTGCAGAAGACCTGGTTAGATTCCCAGCACCCACATGGTAGCTAACAACTATTTGTAACTCCAGTTCCAAGGGATCCAATGCCCTCTTCCGGCCTCTGCAGGCTTTGCACACATGTGGTACAAGCAAAATACTCATACACACAAAATAAAAAGAACACAACATTTTAAAAGAAGCAAAGGACTTAAAGTTCTCTAAAGACACACAAACAGTGAAGAAGCATAAGAGACGATGGTGTAAATCATTAACCACCAGGAAGATGTAAATCAAACCACCATAAGATGCCAATGAGAAGCCACTAGACTAGAGTGCTGTAATTAAAGACAGACAAGTGCTGGTGAGATGTTGACCAGCCCTAACTGGTATGGTTAGGAACCTAAAACAGTGGTCCCTTTAACAAAGCAATCTGGGAAGTTCCTCAACAGGTTAAACATAAAGTTAGCATGTGACCAGCAATTCTACCTCTACTTAATATACCCAAGAAAAGTATAACAGATCCATACAAAAACATGCACATGGAGATTAACATTATTCACAACAGCCAGAGTAGAAATAATTCAGAAATTCACCACAGATGAGTGTATAAATTAACATACTCGTACAATGGATGTCTGCCAATAAAACCAAATGAAGTAGTGACACCTGCTATGACAATGACTGACCCATAAAACACTGGTAACCGAAAGCAGTCACAGACACATGTTGCCGGATTCCACTTGCATGAAATGTCCAAACAGGCAAATCCATAAAAACAAAAGCAGGGGATGGGGAATAGTGAAATGGGGAATGGCCAATAACAGTGTCCTAGTTTGTTTCTCCATTGCTGTGACAAAACACTCTGACCAGTACCAACTTGGGGAGGAAAGGGTTTATTCGGAACTCAAGGCAGGAACCTGGAAGCAGGAGCTGGATGGAGCACAGGCCATGGAGGAATGCTGCTTACTGGCTTGCTCCCCGGCCCCTGCTCAGCCTGCTTTCTTATGCAACACAGGCCCACCTGTCCAGGTGTGGCACCACCCACAGTGGGCTGGATCCTCCAACATCACTCATCAAGAAGATGCCCCCTCAGACATGGCCACAGGCTAATCCAATAGAGGCAATTCCCCAACTGAGGCTCCCTCAACCCAGGTGTGTCAAGTTGACACTAAAGCTACCCAGCACAAACAGATACAGCAAACATGGGGTTTTTTAGCAGGATTGCAGCCTTTCACTGTGTTCATCCAGCACTAGTTTCCTCTACCTCAGAGTCACACACGACCCTAGTTTCCTCCACCTCAGAGTCACACACTTGACCCTAGTTTCCTTCACCCCAGAGTCACACGCTTGGCCCTAGTGCCCTTCACTTCAGAGTCACAGACTTCACCCTAGTTTCCTTCAGTAGAGCCACACACTTGAACCAGAATCTAGAGAAGCTGAAGGAGATGATGGGAGCTGGAGAAGGTATGGGCCAGAGGCCAACACAGGGAGCCACCAGAGGGTGGTGACAGGGGGCATGGCCTGCCACAGTGCTTCTGAGCATAACCACACCTCCATGCTAAATTTCTCTGAAGCTAACTTACCTGAAACTATCCTGTAAAAGCAATTCTTGGAAAAGTAGTTTCAACCCAGTTACACTAATACAAACCAAGCCAACATTCACACATGGATATATCATCTCTTAATTCTATCAGTGTAATTACATTTTAGGGCTGCCCCTTATAAATAATACATAGCTGGATTTTTTTTTCTTACATTCACTACATTTTTTTAAATTTTATTTATTATTTTTATGTGTATGCGTGTATTGCCTGCATGTAGGTAAGTGCACCTGTGTCATGCAATGCCCACAGAGATCAGAAGAGGCCGTCAGATCCCCTGGGACTGGAGTTGCAGACAGTTGTTAGCTGCCAGTGGGTGCTGGGATTAGAACCTGGGTCTTCTGCAAGAACAACCAGTGTTAACTGCTGAGCCATCTCTCTAGCCCCAACATCCTCTACATTTTAACTGTCATGTTTCACCTCTCTATATTTGCTGGGATTTCACCATTTTCATAATTAGAAAGAATTGTGGAGACTGGGGCGATGGCTCAGTAGGTAAGAGAGCTTATTGTACAAACATGAGGACTTCAGTTCAGATCCCTGGCATCAACATAAAAAGCTGGATGCAGGGCTGGAGAGATGGCTCAGTAGTTAAGACTACTGGCTACTCTTGCAGTAGACCTGGGTTGGTTCCCAGCACCCACACAGCGGGTAACCACCATCTGTAACTCCAGTACCAGGGGATCTGATACCCTCTTCTGGTCTCCAGGGGATTGCCCACATATGGTGCACCTATATACATGCAGCCAACACTCATATGCATAAACTAAAATAATTCTTTTAAAAAGCTGGGTGGTGCACGCCTGTAGTCCCAGCACTTGGGAGGCAGAGGCAGGCAGATCTCTGTGAGTTCAAGGCCAGCCTGGTCTACATAGTGAGTTCCAGAATAGCTGGGGCTACAGGGAGACCCTGCTTCAAAAAGACAAAAAAAAAGAAAAAAGCTGGGTGTAGCTACGCATGCACCTGTACCACAGCTCTGTTGAAGATGAAACGGGAGGACTGCTGGAGCATGCTGACCACCAGCCTAGTTCCAGGTTTGGTGAGAGACACTGTCTCAAAGGAATAAGGCAGAGAGATAGAGCAGGACACCCTATGTCCTCTTCTGACCACTGCACACATGGGTCCCTACACATACACGCACACACATCACATCCCACACATATACAAATACACAAAAGAACTGTGAAAGCCTGGTGTGGTGTTGCATACCTATGATATCAGCATTCAGGAGGCTGAGGCAGAAGGATCATAAAGTCCAGGCCAGCCTGGCCTACAAAATAAAACCCTGACTCAAAAATAAAGTGTTATTTTTAATTAAATAAGCTTTATAAATATTTTGAGATTAGTAAGTGTAATCTGATGTAAACATCACACAGTACAATCAAGAAATACAAAGGTAGTGTTTGCCTAGCATCTGAAAAGCCTTAAGTTTGATCCTCAGCACCAAGATAAATAACATAAATGACATTTCACAATGTATGCATTTTAAAAAATCTTGTTACAAAAACTTTGTACAATTTTTATATTTTATGTATTAGTTAAAAATAAGTCTAAATTCCAGCCAGATACAGTATTGCAAGTCTTTAATCCCAGCACTCAGAAGCAGAGGCAGACAGATCTCTGTGAATTCTAGGCCAGCCTGGACTACTTAGTGAGTTCCAGCTCAGCAAGGGCTACATAGTGAAACCCTCTCTCAAAAAACAAAAGTCTAAATTCTAAAACTGAAACATACTATCTGTACCAACCATAAGTTCAATTCACATTTCCGAAGGATTTCACACACCTTACTACTTACCACTTCTCCCACAGAGGCAGCCAGCATATGCTTCACAGGCATGAAATACGAAGCTGAATCGGTGTGCAAAAAATATTTCACATATTCATAGGTGAGAAAAAATGCAGCAGCTGAAATTTAAAACAGTCTTTTGTAAGTTTAAATGTGTATTTCAGTCATTGAGAAATGTTCCTCAAAAGCTGTGACAATATTGTTATAAGATGAAAAACTAATAAATGCATGCCTTTTTTCACTCTCACTCTTAACAGAATTTACTGAATCTCTATTATATAACTAACCTTGGACTTTGAAAACTGCAGAAGACACGATCCCTGCCCAAAATGAGCTTTGCACTGCTGTGCTTTACTGAAATGGCACAGCCTATCAAACTTTTCAGAAAATATCTGAGCTTCTTCGATCCAAAAATATTACACACAGCCATAAAGAACAAGCGACCAGACTAATTCAAAAATGGGTTGAGACTGTAAGCATATACCTTAAGTAAAATGTCTATTCTACAGTGTTTTACTGCCGGCTACTCAAAACAACCTTGGCTACTTTTCACTACTTCAATTCACCTTTATACAGCAAGGAAACAATCAACTATTTAATTAAAATTGGAAATCACTGTCTAGTGGGGAGGCACAGGGGGGTTGGGGATGGGGGAAATCTCTCTAAGTTCTACACCAGTCTAGTCTACATTCTGAGTCCAGGCCAGTTAGGGATACACAGTGAGATTCCATCACCTCAAAAAGAGGGGTGGGGTGTCAAATCTTCAAAATCTCTAGAAACCTTCCTCTGTGACCTGATATTTTATAATAAACAGATGCACATGAGGGATTTACAATGTTCTATGTACAATCAAAAGATGCCCATCACTTCCAAAAGAAAGACAGCATGGAAAGTGAAGGAATGGCAAGCTTGTCTGCTGAAGGACATGGTATCAAGTGCCTGGTGACACGGTGAAAAGCCATTCCCCAGAATCAACCAGCCCAGCTTATAAAGGACCCGCAGGCTGAGACCACCACCACACCAAATGAGAAAGCAGGCAGCTCACAGGAGTAACTTCCAATATGGCAGCCGTATGTAGTCACAACTGGTCTATTCCCACATGTGGCTCTTCACATTGCTTCCCCCACTTCACCCACTCACTAAATGTTCAGTTAGAATGGCTCTCCTGCATCCAACTCTAAGTTCTGCAGGTGTGTACACCCTTAAGCACACCCCCACCCCAGGAAGAGGGAGAAAGACAAAGCTAAGCATTCCTGGGTCCCATCATCAGCTGCCTCAAGCCTGAGTCTTACCTCCTTTTGTGACACTTATGTGAAGTAGAAATGTAAGTTCCAGGACCCTGCCAAACAGGTGGCATCCGAAAAGGCTCCAGTAGTAGGAAATAATGCCACAGTAAGGTTCTAAGGGGAACTGTAAGCAAAGAAGCAAAAAAGAGATGGACTAGCCCAAACCTACAGGCTAGTTTAATTTAAGAGCAAGGCTCGCCTCTCTCACCTGTGCAGAATCTGTTCTCAAAAATGGCCACAGCCACTCATGACACAGTGTACTTGAGACCAGAACTTGAACCAAGAGCAAAAGGAAAAAGGTTTCCACAAAGAAAAGTTGGAAAATTCATAGAAAAATAGAAAAACTCATTTCTGAAAGCCTGTGCTTTGACTTCATCTCCTGCATCTTGATTATAGCAAAAAAAAAAAAAAAAAAAAAAGGAAGAAAAGGCAGGGCTGGAGAGATGAGTCAGTGGTTACGAGCACTGACCGCTTGACTGCTCTTGCAGAGGACCCGGGTTCAATTCCCACACCCACATGGCAGCTAACAACCATCCATAACTCCAGTTCCAGGAGATCTGACATCCTTTTCTGACCTCTGCAGGCACTGCACAACACGGGTGCACTTACACACATGCAGGCAATACACTAACACACATAAAATAAAAATAAAGCTGGGTGTGGTGGCACACGCCTGTAGTCCCAGCACTTGGGAGGTAGAGGCAGGCGGATCTCTGTGAGTTCAAGGCCAGCATGGTCTACATAATGAGTTCCAGGACAGCTGGGGCCACAGGGAGACCCTGCTTCAAAAAGAACAAAAG
>NW_008331995.1:3499420-3500174 GCF_000622305.1 Nannospalax galili | reverse complement strand
ATAAATAAATAAATAAATAAGTAAATAAATGGATAAATAAATAAAATAAAAAATATTTTTAAAAAGGCAAAGACCTCAAACATAACCTTCCCAGAGACAGACAGACACACACACACACACACACTCTATATGTAAACTCCCTGGAGAAGAATGTAAAAACAGTTTTCTGATCTTAACAGCATCATGTACCTCATCTACTACAGCTGGTGTTACACCTGCCCACAATACTTACATGAAATAAGAGCAAGTGATCTGAAGAGCAACGAAAGCCCATAAACTGATGACCAAACGTTATGAGCAGAGGAACACATTCCTCGGCAATCCTCTTGCTCAAAGGTTCTCAAATTTATCTGCACAGTAGATTCACCCTTGCATTCTTTCTAAACTGCTAGCATGCTGGACCCATCTGAGACCAATCAAAGCACAATCTCTGCAGGTGAAGTACGGACATCAGTATGAGTTTAAGCTTATCACTGATCAGGTGATTTCAATGTGGGCAAACAAGACAACAACATACCTTCCCCCATACTTAGAACCATACATTACCATGAAATGGAGGCTCAATAATAACTCAGTTACTCAAAGTGATAAGACAGATGAAAAGTCAAGGGTGACCTCAAGACAGGCCCCCAGAGTATAGAAAAGAAAGTGATGTGATAACAAAAGATGCAAACGTTTTTCTCTGTACTACAAATCTTTGTGTGACGGCTATGTTCACAGATTGGGCATTTAAACATCAGGTTATACATATATA
>NW_008331995.1:3493362-3499398 GCF_000622305.1 Nannospalax galili | reverse complement strand
TATATATATAAAAGAAATATCCAGATATTAATATCTGGAAAAGAAACACCAAGATTTAAGAGGCTCCTAGAGCCATGATTTTGTAGAGGCATGCTGTGTATCATTTTGCTAAGCTGGCTTAATATGTGTTTGAGCATTAGAAGCATTCAGCAGGGGCTAGAGGTGGGGTAGATACAGCTTGGTGGGACACTGCCTGCTTAGCATGTGCAAGGTCCTGGGTTCAATCCCTAACATAAAAAAGAACTCATTAGCAAACATCAAAATCAGGTAACTGAAATTACATATACTAAGACACGGACTAAACAAAAACACATTGCATTTGTTATTTTTTGTAGTTGTAATAAAACACCATGACCAAGGCAACTTACAGAAAGAGTTTATTTGGCTTACGGTTCCAGAGGGATGAGTCCAGCATGGGAGGATGGGGCAGCATGGCAGGAGGTGGTGGAGCAGAAAGCTGAGCTCACGTCTCTAAGCATGCACAGGAAGCAAAGCAAGCTGGAAGTGGGCAAAGCTTGCCACTGATGTGCTTCTACCACCACACTTCCTGAAGCTTCCATGACCTCCCCAAACAGCACCACCAACTGGCCACGTGTTCAAAGACTTGAGTCTATGGGGACACTTCTCATTCAAACCACCACACACACCACCCTAATTCTAGAATGAGAGCACTGAAAGTCACATGACACTATCCTAAAAGCCAAACCAAAGGCATTGGAGGGAAGAATACCTAGGACAAAATGGAGAAGCACTTGCCTCATCCAGGAGCAATTTAAGATGAGATCAATGCCTCTCAGTCTCACTTGCCCGCACGCCACAGTAGTGGTTAGCCAATGTGGCTTTATGCTGGGTAACCTGGGAAGCTTCTAATACTCCTGTATGCAGGCAAGCCAAACCAAGTAACATCTCAGGAGAGACATAGACATTGGTATTTTATAAAGCTGTCCACACAATTCCAGTGTGTGGGCAAGGTTTAGAACCCATGCTCTAAAGAAACAAATGTTAAACATTTTAAAGATTCTAAGTGGGGATTCTGACAATAAAAACATTTTGACGGTGGCGCATGCCTGTAGTCCCAGCACTTGGGAGGCAGAGGCAGGAGGATCTCTGTGAATTCAAGGCCAGCCTGGTCTACATAGTGAGTTCCAGGACAGCTGGGGCTACAGGGAGACCCTGCTTCAAAACGACAAAAAAAAAAACAAACAAACAAACAAAACAACATTTTGAAATGTTGTTTCTCTTATAAACATCCTGGAATGGAATCTACAGCATTATCCACATTATCTGTTCAAAACTAATCAAGGAGTAGAAAATGGATTCAGAAGATAAGCTGTAACACATAAAGAATATTGTGGGCTAACACCTCATACCATTCTGAAATCCCATTGTCTTGGCTTCAGAGCAGTGAGATTAACAATACAATATTTACCATTAGGAAAGGATGCAACAGCAGCCGAAGGGACTCCAGCATATATTCCACGAAAACCACCAGCCTTGTTAAATCCTTGGGGACTCTGCAGCCTGGTTTTAATGGTATCCAGAGGAAATAATATCAAGTCAACAGAGGCACCTGCTACCCCGCCAGCCTGTTTTCAAAAAGGGGTGAGGAAAAGAAAAGAAGAAATGAGTTATGTCATGTAGGAGCAGAGACTGGAGGAAAGTAATCTTTTTCTTTTTTGTTTTGTGTTTTCCTCCCATGCTGGGGACCAAACCCAGGGCCATGCACATTTGCACATGCTAGGCAGGCACTCTACCACCAAGCTGTATCTCAGCCCTGAAATAGTTTTTAACTGAATTTCTCATAACTTGAATCCACAAACTTCTTTGCAATACTCAAAATGTGGGAATGACTTTTACCTAACCTTGTAACCAAGAAGTTACCCTTTAACACTATGTTTGTTCATAATGTTAACAAGCTTATTGGCCTGGAGCTCCTCGTGTAACCTAAACATACGGCTTTAATCTTTCATGACCCTTCCTGGCCCTGATCTAGAATAACGTTGTGAGATTATCAAGCACTCTCAGCTCGAAAGGAATGGATTCACACATTTGTGTGGCAAGCAACAGGTGGGATTAGATTGAGAACATGTTTGTGGTTGTCTGTGCTGTTCTAGGTCAGTAGGGGTTAGACGGGTCATAATCCTTTGATAAGACAAGTTCCTCTTTTCCTATGAGAGCAAAGCCTTTGTTTGGGAGCACAGATTCGGGAAAAATCTGAAGGAACAAGTTCTCAGAACAGAGTGGGTCCCACTCTTGGTTTTAATGGATGCTCAGAGTCAGGTTCTTTATTCAGGCACTGCTATAATATGGCTTTGCACCTTGGCACAAAGGACTTCCTACTTATTTTCATAGTGTGGTGGCACATAGCTGTAATCCCAGCACTTGGGAGACAGAGATTGGTGAATCTCTGTGAATTTGAGGCCAGCATGGTCTACACAGAGTTTCAGGCCAGCCAGGGCTACAAAGCAAGACCCTGTCAAAAGGAAGGAAGGAATGAAGGGAGGGACTGAGGAAGAGAGAGGAGAGGGAAGGAGGAAGGGAGGGAGGGGGGAAGGTATTAACTACATGTTCAAATAACTTTTTAAACAAAACTTAATTTCATTCTTATTATATTCACATAGTTCAAAAATGTTTAAAGCTAACCATTAGGAACAGAGAAAACACCTTCAATCCCAACACCTGGGAGGCAGAGGCATGTGGATCTCTGTGATTTTGAGGCCAGCCAGGGATGCATAGTGAGATCCTGTCTCAAAAAACAAAAACAAAAACCAGAAAGGTAAAGAGTACAAAGTCTCCCAATGACGCAAGCAGCCACTTTTACTAGCGGTTTCTAGTTGTGTCCTTTCAAGGACACTGTAGGCATGTTAAGTGTGAATACACACTTAATTTTCTTATTTTGGTTTCTCTGTCTCATTTAATTTTGTGCATGGTGTGTGTACGTGCTCACTGGGCACGTGGAGATCAGAGGAAGACAGCAAACATCTTTCCTTCATCACTTGTCACCTTTATTTTTTTTACACAGAGGCTAGGATGGCTGGCCAGTGAGTTTCAGGGATCCACCTGCCACTACTACCTCACCCCCTCCTTACATATGTTGTTGCCACAAAGCCCAGCTTTTTAGCTGAGTTCTGGGGAACCAAATTTACATCCTCATACTTGCATGGCAAGCTTTACCCACTAAGCGATCTCCCTAGTCCCTTGTTTTGTTTTTTGAGAAAAGGGTTCATGTAGACTAACTAGCCTTGAATTTGCTATGTAGCTGAAGATGACCTTGAACCTCTTACTTCCACCTCTCAAGTGCAAGGGTACACCACCACAGTGGACTCTATTTTCCTCTTATAAAATGAAATGAGAAAGAATAAGTGCCCAGATGTAGTGGCACACACCTGTAATCCTTGCACTCAGGAGCTGAAGGAGGATCTTGAATTCAAGACCAGCCTAGGAAACTCTCTCAGAATTAACTAAATAAATAAAGAAATGGCACACAATATATAGGCTGCTCTATACTGTTTTCCCCTTGACAACTTATCCTAGTGACCTTTCTATATCAGACCTAATATACCCTTTTTAACCAGTAAGTACAGAATCTGCATGACAACATTTTTTTGAGACTTGTATTTTCAAACAGCTAATAATCCTTATTCATCCAGATTTGCATTAAGAAGCACATATCTTAAGGATTCATTTATCATTTTCTATGTTTATTATATCAGATAATTCCTTGATAATTTTAAATTTAGGGACTACTTGTTTTTAAAAAGGAGCTGATGCTCACTCCCCAGGAATCATGTTTCTTTAAAAAGCTGGACATTAAAAACTATACCTCATGACTATGGTGAAATATATGTAAAATGCTTTAAAGCTAATTATATCTTAGTAAAAGGAAAATGAAATTTGGAAAAATATGAATATACACACAGTGTCAAGGAAAGGTCAATACACCATGTCCAAAGGCATCATTCACAGACAAGCAGATGGCAAGCAACAAAGAAAAGCTCACTAGGAAGTTCCTACATAGTAATTTAAGTGATCTGCTAACTTTTTCTATCTTTTTAAACTTGAATCATGTGAATAATATTTGTGTGTATGTGCCTTTAAAATACAGAAATTCACATTTTAAAAGTATGTGTTTCATGACAGAAAAAGAAAGGAAGAAAGGAGGGAGGGAGGGACAGAAAGAGGGAAGAGAGAAAGATAATATTTAAACTTACAGGCAAAGTTCAAATTAAGCTCATCCTTTGAGTTGACAAATCTCTCACTTTGTACAAAGCTTAGTACACAGAGGACACATCTGCTTTACCTGCCCTTTCACCACAAAACCACTGCAAGAGTTAACTGGAAAACTGAAATACTGATGAGAGGCCGAAGAATGTCTACTTTTTAATTAATGGGTACAGGTAAATTTGTAAGAGCTAAAGTATATTAGCATAACTATTAACACTCTAACACCACATGATCCAACTGAACGACATAAAATAACCTCAGACTATGAAGTGGATGACCTAAAAAGTTGTCACCAAAGAGCACAGAGATGTGTCAGGAGAGAGCTGCAAGTGGTATTGGGAATAACCAGGGCAGGTGCAGTGGCTTGCAACTGCTGCAGTCCAGGACTCAAGAGGTAAAGATGGGTGGACCATCAGAGCCCAAGTCACAAGAAGAAAGAACAGCCAGGAACGTGGGACCCTTCCCTAAGAAAGGCAGACCTTCTCCATATTAGGAGAAGCTCACTGCCACTTACCAAGGTTCCAGCTTTTGGCATTCCTGTAGCTTGTTTTAAAGGAATTTTATGCAATACAGCAAGTAAATGTTCTGCCTTCCTCTTCTTAATTTTCTCAGAACTTTGAGAGAACAAAATCTAATAGCAACATCTGATATGCATAGACTCTTTCAAAACATGCTGTATTTACTATAACTTTCTCTTTAATCATCAGATACTGCACAGACAAGCTTGGTACTCGTTGCTAAACTTTAATCAATATGTTACTCTCTTGATCTACGGCTACTGCACATGAATTGATTCTTCAAACTGCTTTTCATTGGCTAACATCTTCTGAGAAGAAAATGACCACATGCAATCTATTCATCTATTAAAACCTGAATCAAGAGTTACTAATTGCTTGTGTGAATTTCAAACTTCTGTATCTGAGAGATCATTTAAATTTGAAAGAATGAAAAACAGAAAATACTCTAAATAAAAAGACCGATCTATTTAGCCACACAATATATTTAACATTTACATAAAACCTTTATGGAATATGTGCAATTTTACATCAGTATGCTTTGTGCATAATTATGTAAGCCAGCATCTAGTGGATTATACGAGATGCTATTAAATTCTTTTGCTGTTTAAAAAGTCTGTTACTGGGGCTGGAGAGATGGCTCAGCAGTTAAGAGCACTAGCTGTTCTTGACGAGAACCTGGGTTCTGTTCCCAGCACCCACATGGCAGCTAACAATTATCCTTAACACCAGTTCTAGGGGATGCTATATCCTCTTCGGGCCTCCTCATGCACTGCACACACCTGGTGTACATATAGGCAGGAAAACACTCCTATACACCCCAAAATAAAAATTATACTGCTTCACTGGGCCTGCACAACCTGCCTGCCTCTATCCTGGGCCAGTCCAACCCCCAAATTCCTGAGTACATCTTCCTGGAGGGATCCAGACCTTAGGAGAAAGCCTGAGAGCATCTGATCCTCATCTGACTTGGGCCTCTGTGGGAACTCCTGAAGGCAAAACCAATCTGGCCACTCCAATATAAAATCAAAAGAGAGAACAGGAAGCTTAGAGGAACCAACCTTTCATGCCCAAAAAGTAAACCACAAAGACACATAAAGTTCACAAAGAAGGAGACCTAAACTTGAAGGCTTGAGTCTCACACAAGAATCAGAAACTACAAAAGAAATTCACATGTCAAATCACAGAGAAAAAATAATAACATGAAAAACCAAAATAACATATTCCCCACCAAATACCAGTAATCCTCTAGAGGAGTACAATGAGAACTCCCTAGAGATAACACAGGACATGGAAC
>NW_008331995.1:3492981-3493302 GCF_000622305.1 Nannospalax galili | reverse complement strand
AAAGGAGATAGGGATAAACTTCTGAATGAATTCAGAAAAGAGCTAGAAATATTGAAGACTACTCAGGCTGAAATGAAGAAGGAAGTGAAACACTCAGCAAGCCAATTAGAAATGACAAGAGAAAGCTTCAACAATAAGATGAAGGAAGTAAAAAACAGAGTATCAAGACTGGAAGATAAAGTGGATGAACTAGAACACTCAAGCAAAGATTATGAAAAATTTAAGAAATCACAAGAATGGAATATGCCGGAATTGTGTGACACCATAAAAAGACGAAACTTATGAATCATAGGCATACAGGAAGGAGAAGAATCCCAAGAT
>NW_008331995.1:3492014-3492968 GCF_000622305.1 Nannospalax galili | reverse complement strand
CCAAATAGACAAGACCATAAAAGAAACTCTCCATGGCACATCCTAATAAAAACATTAAACATACAGAACGAAGAGACAATATTGAAAGCTACAAAAGAAAAACAAGTCACATACAAAGGAAAATCAATCCAGGATTACAGCTGACTTTTCAGCACAAACTATGAAAGCCAGAAGAGCCTTTACCAAAGTACTCCCAGTTATAAATAACCACAGATGCCAACCAATATTACTATATCCAGCCAAAATGTCTATTATAGTTGAAGGGGAAAGAAAACTCTTGCATGACATAAATAGGTTGCGCTCAAAGCCAATCCTCCCCAATAAATAAATGTAATTTAAATTTTTTAAAAGGACGAGAGAGCTGAAGAAAGGAATGACTATACCCAAGGGGTTGCAGGAAGAAATTCAGTGAAGGTATAACTGTGGAAAAGTACAGCTATATCAAGAATGTAAACAGAAATAAAAATGACAGGATTCAATACTTATCTTTCATTAATAACTTTAAATATTAATGGACTGAACTCCTCAGTCAAAAGACACAGACTAGACGAATGGATTAACAAACAAAGCCCATCTTTTCGTTGTCTACAAGAAACTCATCTCACTTTCAAGGACAGGTACTATCTTAAGTTGAAAGGATGGAAAAAAATATACCAAACAAACGGTACTAAGAGAAAAGCAGGTATTGCAATTCCAATATCTGACAACATAGACTTCAAACTAAAACTAGTCAGAAGAGATAAAGAGGGCCACTTCATTCTGATCAAAGGAACAATAAACCATGAAGATATTACAATTATGAACATATATTCACCAAACTCTGGTACACCTAACTTCATAAAAACAATATTACAGGACTTTAAGACCCAGATTAGTCCCAACTCATTAATAGTAAGGGACTTCAATGCCCCATTGTCTCCATTACATAGATCAACAGGACAGACAATTAATAGA
>NW_008331995.1:3489831-3490897 GCF_000622305.1 Nannospalax galili | reverse complement strand
TCCTTAATGAACATGGATGCAAAAATTCTCAACAAGATACTTGCAAACCACGTACAGACACACTTCAAAAATATTATCACCATGATCAAGTTGGCTTTATCCCAGAGATGCAGGGATGGTTCAATATACGTAAGTCAATAAACATCATAAATCATATAAATGGGCTCAAAGACAAGAACCACATGGTCATCTCAATAGATGCAGAGAAGGCCTTTGACAAAATTCAACATGCATTTATGTTCAAAGTCCTAGAGGGAATTGGACTGGAGGGAACATACTTCAACATCATTAAAGCCATATATAACAAACCCACAACCAACATTGTTCTAAATGGAGAAAAACTGGAAGCATTCCTGAAATCAGGAACCAGACAAGGCTGTCCACTATCTCCACTTCTTTTTAACATAGTGCTTGAAACTCTTGCAAGAGCAATAAGACAAGAGCAGGAAATTAAATGAGTAATAATTGGAAGAGAAAAGATCAAATTATCCCTTTTGCAGATATAATATTATATCTAAGAGACACTAAAAATTCCATCAGAAACCTTCTAGAAATTATTAACATGTTCAGTAAAGTGGCAGGTTACAAAATTAACCTACAAAAGTCTGTAGCCTTTCTATATACCAATAACAAGAAATCAGAGAAAGAGCACATGGAAACACGCCCCTTCACAACAGCTGCAAAAATAAAATAAAATAAAATGTCTCAGAATAAATATGACCAAAGACATTAAAGACTTCTATGATGAAAATTTTAAATCTTTAAAGAAAAACACTGAGGAAGACATCAGAAGATGGAAGGACCTCCCATGCTCATGGATTAGAAGTAATACTGTGAAAATGACCATTCTACCAAAAACCATTTATAGATTCAATTCAATGCCAATCAAAATCCCCATACATTTTTCACAGAATTGGAAAAAAACATCCTAAGATTCATATGGAAGGACAAAAGACCTCGGAGAGCCAAAACAACCCTGAGCACTAACAGCAATGCTGGGGGGATAACTATACCAGATTTTAAGCTGTATTACAGAGCTATAGTCATTAAAGATACAATTTTTTTG
>NW_008331995.1:3487452-3489122 GCF_000622305.1 Nannospalax galili | reverse complement strand
TGTATGTATATATCACACAGAACATTCCAAACCATCTTATTCAACTATACACCCACTTCCCAGATGGCACCCTCCCCCAACTAGAGCCCTTATACTCTGATATCCCTGCTACTGTCTGCTGTGTTGTCGGCCCCCCAGCCATTCCCCACTACTTGCCCTTCTCGTGAATCTAGTCAGCCTATCTAGAGGTCTTTATTTTAGGAGGGTCACCTGTTCCTGATCTAGCAGCAATCAGTTGTCAATATTCCTTTAGATAAGATTGGGGTCTACTGTTCATTTTCAGAGCCAAACCCTGAAAAGTGAGTTGTGTATCCAGACATAACTACAGGAACCAGGACAATGGAAAGGAAACACGGATGTAATGGAAAAGAAGGAACCTGAAAGAGAAGAAGAGCAGGAAATGGCCTTAATAATAGATATATGGATAAAAATTTGGTTAGTTTAAGGGATGGGGGAGGGAAAGGTATACAAGGAACCCAAGGGATAAAGGGAAACAAGGGGCTCAAGAGAGGTAGGACCGTAGGAGAAGGGTATTATTAAGGGAGAAAGGGGGAAAATGGGGGTACCTTAATTGGGGAAAGCATGATGGAGGGGTTAGACAATGTGAGAGACAAATAATGCCTAGTTAGTTTTAAAAACCAGAGGGAACCATATTAGCCCAACAACCTACTGACAAATTATACATACCAGATCAAGAAATATATGTCTAGGTAAGGTTTATCTGAGAACAATTCGTCTTTACCCAAGATTTACCTACATGGCACACAGTAATTAAAATACAAGACTGGTGGAACTGACCTTCTTGGATGTTTAACAGACATACTTTGAGGCTTATACTAATTTGGTCAGAGGGACATAAAGGATGGTTTTTGCGTCTTGCACTCTTATGTCGACTAGTTCCAGCAGACTATGTTCATCTCTCAAAATGTCCTGTAATGGTGGCTCATCACATGTCTTCTTGATCAAGGAGGCCGAAGAGAAGATGGACTTGAACCAGTGTCCAGTCTACAAAGAGGAGGGTCAACACAGAGGAATTATTTCCTCCATGCTTCCAAGCAAAGCCAGCCATGGTCGAGCAGGACCTTTGACTTATCTTCACATAGGCAGAACTGGTAAAAGAAAGGAGTCAGGGGCTCCTCCCAGGCCCATGTGACCCCTGAGGAACAGATCCTCAAAGGGACTTAAGAGTAAAAATAAATTGGTTTATCTGGGCCAATTGTATGACCGAAACACACCAAAAGAGTCCATATGTATAGCTAAAGGCTACATAACAAGCAACAATGCCAGATAGGAGATGCCTTCTTTTGAGTTGTTGGCCATGGTGGCCCAAGGGACACCCAGATAGTAAACCAGCATAGAACTGGGAAAATGAACAGCAGACCCCAATATTATCTAAAGGAATATTGACAACCGATTGCTGCTAGGTGAGGAACAGCTGACCTTCATAAACAAAGACCTCTAGATAGGCCGACTAGATTCACCAGATGGACAAGTAGTGGGGAACGGCTGCAGGAGATGACATCACAGCAGACAGTAGCAGGGATAACAGAGTATAAGGGCTCTAGTCGGGGGAGGGAGGCTATGGGAGGGTGCCATATGGGAAGTGGGTGTATAGTTGAATAAGATGGTTTGGAATGTTCTATGTGATACACACACACAAAAAAAATTAA
>NW_008331995.1:3474339-3487428 GCF_000622305.1 Nannospalax galili | reverse complement strand
TGAGGAGGAAGCATGGAAATTTACATCATGTTAATTAGTAGAGGTGATAAACATTACCATTGAAATCTACCCGATGACTTTGTAGACATACACAGGCACCAAGGATCCAAGTGCAACTGATTATGACAAGAAATAATCAGATACATACAGCTTAGAGATGCATGTGCCAACATCTCAGTGTTACTAGCAAAAACAGCAAGTCTTTCTGTAAGAAACAGTATATTTTAAAATGAAATGGAGATCTTTTTTAAAGTTTAAAAACTCATTCAATTTTATGTCTTACAGGGTTTATACTGAGTTCAATATTGTATAACTGTATTAATTCAACAGTGAACCTAAAAATTTTATAGCTACTTTTGAAAGAGATGTATCTTTGCTCTGGAAACTGTTAATGAGTATGTCAAAGCTGTAATGAAATGCTTCTTCTAAAAAAAAAAGTTACTAAGTAGCTGACTAAATTCAAGATTCAGGGTGGCTTATGCTGAAAAATTGGAAATTCAAAACCAGACAAAATCCAAAGGGGGGGAACCTCAAATAACCAGCAAGCTGTGCTACAAGAAAACAACTGCCCAAGATACAACTGCCCACGATCTCAAAATCAGAAATATTGATTAAAATACATGCTCTACCTTAAGTTAATATGTGTAAAAAGTCCCAGCACACTATCAAAAGGAAGTCATTGGTGCTTTGAAATTTTGCAATTATTGCTTTAAAATGACTCTGGGAACTGAAAAAGATCAAGATTATATGCTACAAAACCTTTTTCTCAAAAGAACCTGTCTGGCCCAACAACAGGAGGGGGGGAGTCATCACTGCTTAACCTCAGGACAAAAACCCAAACATCTGCTTAACCTCAGGACAAAACCCAAACCAACTGTGTGACTTACACAAAATCAATACGGGCCACCAGCCTATAGGACAACTAAGACCAGCTGAACACCAGCATGGCATGAGCAGGGAGGTACGTTCTTCCTGCCGATTGCAGTTTCCTCCACACTCCAGGGCTGGCTCAGGCTCACACACAGGTCACCAGGGATCCGACCCACCATCTTCCTCCTTGCACAAGTGCTGTCTCTGCGTCCTGTAACCTGGGTCTCCTCCCTTGCTAGCCACTCATTCTCCCTGCAGTTCTCCAGGCCCCTAAGTAAAGACAGGCTCACTGGTGCATAACCGAATTTCATCTCACATTATCTTCTACACTCTCCAACAGCCCTGAGGATGAAGAACAAAGCCTCACACAGACTTCCAGCTCCCAGGATCCAACTGTGCTGCCTTAATCTTCCATGTAATCTGATTTTCTTCTTTCAAGGAAGTGCTACAGGATTCTCCCTAACCCCCTACGTTGAGTTTAGATTCTCTTGTTTCTAGGCCAGAATCAAAACTTGATTTTTGGTGCAGTACTGAGGACTGAATCCAGGATCTCACAAATGCTAGGTAAATGTTCTACCATTGAGCCTTGCCCTCAGCCAATTTGTTAATGATCCAGCTAATTGTCTACCATTTGTTCACTATGCATCCCATAATAAAAAGGTGCCGTTCAGAAAGGCATGGCAGTGCACACCTTTAATCCCAGTATACCAGAGGCAGAGGCAGGTGGAGCTTTGTGAGTTCGAGACTAGCCACGTCTACATAGCAAGTTCTAGGCCAACACCAGAGCTGCATAGTGAGATCCTGTCTCAAAAAAAAAAAAAAAAAAAAAAAAAAGGTGCCATTCACGTTTTAGAAGGTACTGCACACCAACCTTTTAAATATTAAATTTTAAAAAAATAGAAAAAGATCCATTCCTGTCCCCAACTCCATGCAGCACAGTCTGTCATGGTGGCCGAACCATTAAGTTTGTGTGCTGGCAGTCTTCTGGAGGTAGCAGAGATGGGTAGCAGTGATTCACTGGGAATCAAGCTCCTCCAGAGCTGTCACTGGCTGCTAGAATTGACCATGCACTGGCAAGAGGACCCAGAACCCATGGACAAAACCATGCATGAGAAGAAGCCAGACTTTTATGGGTATGACAGGAACCTGAGATGGGTGTCTGGAATGTGTGAGCTGTCTTCCATCGTTTTGGTCTCTGGCACCACCTTTGTGGCCTATGTATCTGTCTAGAGAATCTGTGTGTGGATCCACAGGGAGGGTGAGAGGCTTGTGAAATACTGAGAAGCCAACTTCCTTCCCACAAGGAAATCCAAATGACCCCAGCAGGGCAGCTACTGGAAGATGACTGAGGAGTTACTGAGTGGCGCTTAAGATGCACCACCTTCTCTATGCCCTGCCTGTCATTCTGCCTGCTCCTCAGAGAGTACCTTATTAAAGGATTGAAAGTAAAAAGAAAAAATACAAGATGAGCTAACTGCCCAAAGAAAACTCAAACAAGCCAGGCTCAGAGGCCCAAGCCTATAGTTCCAGCTACTTGAGAAGCTAAGGCAGGGGGCTCATTTGAAGGAACTCACTTGAAGGCTCATTTCATAGGAAACATTATAAGACTCCATCTCTTAAAAAAGAAAAAGGAAAACTGTAAGTGGCCAACAAAATGAAAAAACATTTCCTTAACATTGATGATCACATAAAACAAATTAATTTTGCAATTAAATTAGAAAACCTTTTAAATATGAGTTCTTATAGGCACTATTAGTAGAAACATAACCTATAGAAAGACAATTTGGCAAATGAACATTTTTAATCATTAAATCTTTTGATCCAGTTATTTTATTCCTCAATAGTCCTTCCACAAATATAAATTCACAAATATGGAAAAAATATTTGACTATAGCAATAGTTACAACAGTAAAAAGTAGAAACCATCCTAAAGTTCACATGAGTCATGACAAATGACTGCTACCTAGTCTTTGAAATAACAAGGTCTTGGGGTTGGTAAGATGGCTTAGCAGGTAAAAACGCCTGCCACCAAGGCTGACAACCTGAGTTCAATTCCTAGGACCCACATAGTTTAAGGAAAGAAAGGACTCCTGCAAGTTGTCCTCTGTGCGTACAATGGCATACATGCATGTACAATACAACAAAACAAATAAAATGTAGTTTAAAAATAAAAAGAAAGAAGAACAAGGTCTTGGGAAGATAGCTCAGTCAGTAAATGCTGCCACAAAACATGAGAACCTAGATTTCAATCTCCAGCATCCAGGTAAAAAGCTCGATGTGGCTGCGTGCTGTCTACCCCTGCCCCATTCTAAGGTCTCAATGACAAACTGAAGATCCCCCTGGGGAACCAATGTGCTTATTGGGCTTACTTACAAAGCATGAGTGAGGGGTCACTTACAAGAATGCGAGTGCTCCCCCCAAAGTAGCCACACCAGAATGCACTCAGCATGGATGATGGCTTCCCATGGCCACGTGGATGGAACCCCTTTCTCCTCATCTTCCCCAACCTATATACTCTAGTCCCTGCCTGAGGCCCTGAGGCTGTGGGCCATTAGGATAGCACTGCATACAACTGGCCAAGAGAGGTAGCTGGATGCTCAGATGAGGGTCCCCTGACCCTGCCTATCCCTCCTATGTCAGCAGTCAACAAGCCCAGCTGTGATAGTCTTTTGCAAGTCAGCACAGCTGAACTCATGAAGATGGTGGCAGTTGGGCTCAGAGGACAGTGATGTACAACACATGCACCTGAAATCCCAGCACTGGGGAGGCAGAGACAGGAGGAGCCCTGGGGCTCTCCCAGTGAGAGATCCTATCTCAAAAGTAAGGTGGGAGTCTAGAGAGATGGCTCAGCAGTTAAAAGCACTGGTTGCTCTTGCAGAGAACCTGAGCCCAGTTCTCAGTACCCACATGGTGGCTAACAACTGTCTGTAACTCTAGTTCAGGGGACCTGATGCCCTCTTCTGGCCTCTGTAGAGTTTGTACAACACAGGTGCAGAACAACATTGAACATTAGAGGTTGATCTCTGGGCTCCAAACAACACGAGAGGAGAGAGGGGAGGGGGAAGTGGGGAGAGGGGAGAGAGAGAAAGGTAGCCCTGGGTTCAAGCACCAGCCCCTCCCCCAAAAAGAGGTCAATTTAGCACAGAAAAACACACTATACTCTTAATCAAGTAAATTATATAATACATGCTGTACAATCCCACCTTTACAAGTGTGTGACTATTTGTACACCTATAATTAGAAGTCTAGAAGCACAACACCCACAAGTGGCCAGAAATTAATACTTCTGTGGAGCAGGATTTGTGATAAGTATTATTACTACTTGGTTTTTATATTGCTCATAATTTTTTTTTTTTTTTTAAGAATGGGGCTCCCTGTAGCCCCAGCTGGCCTGGAACTCACTATTTAGATCACATTGGCCTCAGTCTCACAGAGATCACCTGCCTCTGCCTGCTGGGGTTAAAGGCGTGCACCACCAGCCCAGCTTATTGCTCATAACTTATAAGGAATACTACAGACATAAAGTTAAAAATAACTCCAAATTAACGCCTAGCCCTTTAAACACACCTAAATCCACTGCCTGCACTTGATGCTCAGCTGTCACTAGGCAAAGGATAACTAAGAGTGCACTCCTGGACCCTTGCTCCCTCCTCTGCAGTGGCAATCTGCACTTACCCACAGAAACCTGGAGCTTCATCCAACTGTTTACCAAACACGTCCTCAACTTCCTCATCTGTGCTTAGGTTTTCCTCTCAGCCCGGAACGTCCTTCCTCCCCACCACTCCTAACTCCCTTCCCCCTTTCCACCCCACAGGCACACACATCCTGCCAAAATCTGTCCACTCACATGGCAGCAACCAAATACCACATTCCTCACACAGCATTCCCAACCTCTCAGGTAGAATTAAAAGTTATGTCCTTGATTCCTCCAGTAATTATGTACATATTTGACTTTGGTTCTAATTACAATGTGTGGTATTAAGATCCTCAGGGATACATACCAGGTCAGTCACCTTCAACTTACTAAACATCTAGGCCAGCACCTCTGACACTGCAGGACTTCCCCAACACAACTGTAAGATGATAATGTTTCTTAGCCGCTGACACCTTCATAGGGCATTCAAGGACACTGCTCCAGAAGCCCTCTATTCATCATCCCCTCTTAAAAGGAGGACTATAGAGTTCAATTTGTTTACTGAGACTGTTCTCAAACATGCAAGAATAGTTGTAAAATTTGGTTTGACTATTCTTCCATCTCTTCAGAAATTCTCCCAGGTTAAATCCTTCCTAAGAACAAAGATTTGGCATCAGACAAGGCTGGCTCAATCTCAACTGGGTCTTCTTAGGAAGCTATTTAATTTCTCTGAGCCTGTATTTCTTCATGTGCAAAATGGGAAAAATAGTACCTATGATGCAAGAGTTTTGGAAAATTAAATAATATTGAATGAAAATTAAATACAATTAGAGCTGGGGATGTAGCTCAGTGCTACAGCAATTACCTAGCATGTGATGGAGCTTGGGTTCCATCCCCTGACCCACAAAAGGTGGGTGGGGGACAGGAGGGATAAAAAGGAGAAAACAGAGATGTAGCTTAGAGAAGAGTGCTCGCCTAGCATGCATAAGGACCTGGGTCAACTTCCTGTACTGCAAATAAATGAAATAAACAATTCAATGTGTTTTTTTTTTTTTAAAGGGGGAGAAATTTTTTTTTAATTTTTTCCTTATGTGTATGGTGTGCATATGTGTATGTATTTGCATGTGTGCTGGGCACGCATGCATGAGGAGGACAAACACTTAAACATCAGAAGTCTTCAATTACTCACTACCTTATTCACTTGAGCCAGGGTCTCTCAATTGAATCCAGAGCTCACCAATAGGCTGGTCTAGCTAGCCATCTTGCTCCAGAGTTCCTCATCTTCCAAGCACTGGAATTAGAGATGGACCTCCCCCTGATACACACACACCCAGCACTTCTGTGGGTTCTGAGGATTTGAACTCAGGATTTGTACTGCAAGTGCTCTAACTCCTGAGCCATCTTCCCAGCCCTAATTGAACCTCTTATCTGTTTAACAGAATGCCTTGCCCTTAACCAGTTGTCAACACAATGAGCTATTATTTTCACAATCAAGTTACTAGTTATATATGAGCTGTTATTTTGGAATTATACTACTACCATTATCATTCAAAGTTTACTGATGCCAATACTGATCTACCAATATCAAAAAATCATATGAAAACTAAGGAGTCCTCTACCAAAGAATGAAATTACATTCCAATATTAAACTCAATAAATTCATATATTTAAAAATTGCTAAATTCAAGTCCTACATTAGCAATAATGATTTAAAAGTGCTCCTCAGTCTTCACTCAACTCTCTGGAAAAAAATCATCAACAGACTGAACAGAAAACCAAATTTCACATGGCAGAAATAATGCAGCATCAACTCAGACACCTAAGAGAAATATTAGTGTTCAAATGCTTCATGATCCTAGATTTGTCCTTTTGGGCTCATTTTCTAAAAAAATGATAGGAGCAAGCAGTCTATCAATGAACTACATCCACAGTCTTTTTTTGTTATATGATAGCTAGACCGTTCATCTGTGAGGGCAGGGGCAGTATCTTTGAGGCATTCCACCCCAAGTATCAGAGCAAAGGCCAACAAATATAACTGCTTCAACAGAAGACACGTGACTTAGGAGGATGGGATAATTACAGGTATAATTTTTTTCTTTCATTTAACATTTCATTCATGTTACTCAAATTTTGCTTGTATAGTAAAAATTTAATGAAAATAATAATTTTGAACATGGAGTGGAAACAAAACTACATAACAAATCATTCATAGCTAAATTATCAAACACTAAAACTTTACAAGTACCTGTCTCTTTCCTAAAAGAAAAAAAAAATGACTCTATGAGAATCAGTAGTCTCATAGACTGTGCTAAAGGAATAAACTGTTCTTTCTTTAGCTGGAGTGAAATCCAGCTTCTCACAACAGCCCACCCACTGACCATAGTTTAAACCTCTACCAATGGAACAGTATACTTTTCTGTATATGGACCATACCCTAATAAACCATTTTAAAACCACTCTTCTTTTGTTAGCTCTAGCATTCACCTGCTTTCAGCAACCACTGAGAGACCTGAGTGACTCCATCTTGGATAAAACCTCCATAGTACTGACCCAGCCCTGGGCCCTGTTCCAAGAAAAACCACAATACTTGGAACAGATAGAGAACAACTCCCCCACCAATGGTCAATTAACCAGGGACAGGAAAGTACTAAAAGACCAGATATCTTTTCAGATTTCCTGAAGCCAGCAGTTTATGGTTTGGCACTGAGCTGCAACCAATCAGATGCTTGCCAGGCTGAAGACCCCCTACTGAGTGACTCCATCTTGGATAAAACCTCCATAGGACTGACCCAGCCCTGGGCCCTGTTCCAAGAAAAACCACAATACTTGGAATGGATAGAGAACAACTCCCCCACCAACGGTCAATTAACCAGGGACAGGAAAGTACTAAAAGTCCAAATATCTTTTCAGATTTCCTGAAGCCAGCAGTTTATGGTTTGGCACTGAGCTGCAACCAATCAGATGCTTGCCAGGCTGGAGACCCCCTACTCCCCTACTTGCTGAACTTGCTGAACTTAACCTATAAAAACCTCTGTCTCCCAAAGCAAGGGGTCTCACATCTGAGATCCGCTGAGTCGGTGACAGAGTGGGCCCAAGCTTAAGCTTGCAACAATAAAAGACCCCTTGTGTGTTTGCATCGGTCGGCTCCTTGGTGGTCTTTGGGGTCTCATGAACTTGGCACAACACCACTACTGTTGCTGATTAGAGATCAGGAAGAAGCTAAGGGCAATGACTTCACAGATGTGCCAGGTAGCTGCAACCTGAACTCTAAAACTTACATAAAAAGGATTTTACTTGTACAGCATTGGATAAGTTATCTAACCTCCTCTATCTCAATTCCCCTCAACTGGGAAACTTAAGGTAAGACTTCAAATGTTTATAGAATTAAACTGAATAACTCGGAAAGAGCATATCTCAGTTCTTGGAAAAGGAATGTTAATTGGCAAAACTACCATTGCTGTCTCACTTGCTAGACAGGAAAGCTCCCTGTAGTAATATATTTCTTTATATCTCCACAGCTTAGCTCATACAAGTTTTGACAAACCCAAACTTAAAATCATGATCCCCAAATCTGATGAAGAGGTCCCCTCCTTTCACTTATTCCTTAATACCCTGAATCTAGACCACCTATCATTCACTCCAACCATAACTCTGGCACTGTCTCCAACACTAGACCCTTGTGAGCAGGTTTACCTTGTTCACCACTGTCTCTCCATCCCCTGCATTTGAACATTAGCTAGTTCTGTGAACAAACAGATATTTTGGTGGTGGGCATTTAAAAAAAAATCAAGGTATTTACCATCTGCTTCTGCCCACTTCACAATGAAACCAAGGTCAGCCAATCTCTCACATCTGTTGTACTGATTACCCTGGCTGGACCTGCAGTAACAAAGGCTCCTCAACATTTGTGAAAGGATTTTTTTGTTCTTGCTCTTATGTTAAGATTGCTGCCGGGTGTGATGGTGCAAGCCTTTAATCTCAGCACTCCAGAGGCAGAGACAGGTGGATCTCTGTACGTTCAAGGCCAGCCGGGTCTACATCTACATAGTGATTCCCAGGCTAGCTGGGGCTACAGGCATACTCTGTCTCATAAAGACAAAAAACAAAACAAAAAAAACCCTGCTGATTCTCAGTTTTCCAAGTAATTAATTAAGCAACGAACCTTATTTACTGACTCCACAACACAGCTTTTTGTGCTCCTTATTTTGTCAAAGCCTAAGCTTGAAACAAAATCAGCATGTTACTATGAAGTGAATGAATGAATGGATATGTCATTTTCTAAGAAAAATACTACAAAATGGCACAGGGACAGGAGGGTGTAAGTTATTTCCTTACCCGTACTTATTAACAAGCTTTCTCAAACTCAGGGTGATTGTGGTTTATAAGGAAGCTTTTCTTAAGTAAAGACAAAAACAAGGAGTCAAGTACTCCTCGTTCCCCTGGTGTCTGAATTCCCGTCAGGACCCACCTGGCTTCGAGACCCTCAGGAACCCCAAGGTCTCGCTCTACCAGTGACCTGAGGCCAGACCAGTGCGCAAACCCGGAAGAAAGCTCCAGCGTAGAGAAGCTGCCACGACTACCGCACAGACTCTAGCACCCGGCACCCAGCCCTGCCCCACACTCACCACCAGCGAGGCCGTGAATCCCGGGCCGTCCATGGTCTCGCCGATCCCGCCAAGGCCGGGGTTAGAGGCTGAGCAGCAGCCGGTGCTGACCCAAAGAGCTGGGCGCCGCCATGTTGGGGGTGGGACTTAGACAACTGCTTCCGGGGGCCCGTGACGTCATGCCACAACAACTCCACGTGCACCGCTGGAGCCCTGGACCCTTAGCCGCACCTGAGCAGCCCCGGGGCTAGGGGAGCCCGCATCTCTGAGCCCCGGCTTCCCGCCGCCGGGTCCTGATGCTTACATGGAGGAATTCTAGCGAGTCTGTGGCCCCTATCTGGGATCTAGGAGACCTGGGGAGAGGACCAGGGGATTCTACATTTTAGGACCCAGAGAGGCGTGGCTGGCTAGAGGGAAAGACCAAAACAGCTGGATTGAGTGTTCCAGAAGGCAAGACCTGCAGTTTACTGCTCGCAGTCCGAATAGGTTATTTCATTGGCCTTATCTGCACAAGTCTGTCTGCATGTATATTGATCCATTATTAGAAAATTATTCAAAAATATTTCAAAATTTCCTTTGACAAAACGCAGCGTCCTCCACTCTGGCATTTATGTACTTTCTTAAATAATTTCTTAAAATTATTTAAGAAAGAGTGGTCACTAGGGACTCGGACAGGGACAAAGAAGGGTAGGAGTGCAGTCTGGGTAGTTAGTATTAAATTATAGAGCCAGCGAGCTAGCTCGGCCGGTAGAGGCGCTTGCCGCCAAGTCTGATGGCCAGAACTCTATCTCAGGGACCCACAGGGTGGAAGTTGTTTCATTTTGGGTTGCGGGGTGGGCAGGAATTCACACAGTAGCCCACATTGGGCTGGGACTCACTATGTAGCCCTGGGTGGCCTCACAGCACTCCTGCCTCTGCCTTCTATGTGCTGGGATAACAGATTTTTAAAGGAGTCATCATGCCTGTCTTAAAGCATGTGTCTGTAGTGGAGCTCATACCTGGGGCCTCGATCATAAAAGGCAAGCACGCTACCATTGACCACTACTATATATTTTATAAAGAACTAGAAGAGACTAGAAAATGCCAAAGATTACCAACACAGAAGTGATGAATATTTAAGGATACAAATGCTAATTCTATCATTTCACATTTTATGGAGGTATTAAATTATCACAACACCCCATAAATTTGTACAATTAGTATGTGTCCATTAAAAATAAAATGGAATCTAAAAAATGACTCGCTCATGTATTTAGTAGTTCATCTTGCTTACTGTTTGGGCCAGGTGAACACTTGAAGCCCATGTCATGACCTACTTCGTTTCTTGAGTTCACCTGTCTTTAAATTTGCTGGACAAACCTTCTAACCTTCCATTTAAAGGGCCCACTACATCTCAGATATGGAAGTAAGCAACTGGTGACATTTTCATCATGTAACCACCAAGGATAATCTTCGTTTTGATTAACTCACAGTCATTTGATTGGGGGCCTAATTTGTATCTGCAAAATCCCTTTCTGTCCTGTAATGCTACATGACTGCAGCGGTAGTGTTCCTTCATACTTGAGAGTCCTGCTTACATGCAATGGCAGGGAATGATTACACAAAACATGGACATTATAGGACAGGAATCTTGGGAGCTGTCTGAATTATGCTCACCACACTTATCCTTATGAGCCTTCACTGGTAGCCTCCTCAAAGGCCATCAAGGGTCTATCAGCAAGATTCCATTAATATTCCCCTCAGAGTCCTTCCACTTTGACAGCAGCCTGGTATCAAGGCATTCTCACAGTGCAGGAGTTACAGCTGCATCCCATTCAACTACCAAAATCTATGTTGTTTTCTTCTACATAGCAAATGAGTAGTTTAAAATACCCACACACTTCACCTCCACAGTTTCTGTTAGTCAAGAATATGGGAGAACTTAGTCTGGATGATTCAAACCCAGGGATTCTCATGAGGTTACAGTGAAAATGTTGGTCAGTACTATATCATAAAACAATTGAAGAATCCACTTCCAAGGTAGTGGCTTGCTCCCATGACTGGCAAATTAGTGCTAGCTATTGGCAGGAGGCCTTAGTCCCTGCCGCATGGACTTGTCCATGTTGCTACTTAAGTGGCATGCTATGGTGACTGGTTTCCCAAGAGTGAGTAATTTAAAAGAATAGGATAGAAACTGCAATGTCTTTTCTTACCTAGCCTCAGAAGTTAGCCAGTTGTCATTCATACAACAGCTTATTGGTAATGCAAGTCATCCATATATAATATGGGGTTGAACTGCATAAAGGTATAAATGTCAGAAAGTTAGAACCAATGGATTCCATACAGGAAGCTGGCCTCACAGAAGAGAAATGCAAGTAGAGACCATAATAAAACATTGCATGGCAGATGTGGTAGCACACGCCTATAATCCCAGCACTCCGTAGGCAATGGCAGGAGGATTGCTGCAAGTTAAAGGCCAGCCTGGGCTACATAATGAACACCAAGCTAGGCAAAGCCACATGGCAAGACCATGTTTTTAAAATAACTAAACAAAGAGGAATGGCTAAAATTAAAAGAAAATGTTGACTAGGATGAAAAACATTTCACACAGTTTTGCAAAACTTAATATAGTACAACTACTATACAGTTGACCCTGGGGGAGTATTAATGAAAGCTTACCGCATATACTATACAATTGTCATCCTAAAAGACAAATGTATGGGCAAAGACTTTTACACTAGTGTTCAAAGCTTTGCATATATGGAAAAAATGGAAATACCCAAATGTCCATCAATTAATGAATGGATAAATATATTGTGCTGCATACTTACAAAAGACTATTATTCAGCAATAAAAAGTAAGTAACTGGGATTATGGCTTAGTGGGTAAGAAAGCACTTGCTATGTAAGCATGAGGAACTGAGTTTGAATCCCCAGCAAATATGTAAGAAAGACAGGCAAGGACTGCATGTGCCTATAATCCCAGCACTGGGGAGCAGAGACAGGTGGATCCCAGGAGCTCGCTGATCAGGAACCAAGCCAAAAACGACAATATTCAGGATCATTGGGAGACCCTGTGAACAAGGCAGAAAGTGAATGGTAAGCAGAGCACCTGATGCCTTCCTCTGGCCTCCACAGAAGCTCATGTGGGCATGTTCACCCCATCACCACTAACACACACACACACACACACACACACACACACACACAGCCAATCAATAGATAAATATGTTTTAAAATAAATTACCAGTACCTACAACAACATGGATTAGTGTCAAAGGATTATTGTAAGTGGGAAGAGGGGAGCCAGCTATAGCAGGAAACACGCTTTGCAATTTCACTTATACAAAACTCTAGAAAAGATAGATTTTGATATATTTTTCACATAAGTGTGTGTGCGTGTATGTATGTGCCACAGTGCACATATGGAGGCCAGAGGACAACTTTCAAGAGTCAGTTTTTCTTCCACCATGTGTGTCCCAGGGATGGAACTCAGGCCATCAGACTTGGCAGGAAGCCCCATTACCCACTAAGCAATCTTGCCAGCCACAAAGACAAAATTTTCATGACAAAAGGCACATCAGTGGTTTCCAAGAGCCAGACTGATGACCAGAATGACTGAAATGGGAGCAACAAAATAACTTGTAATGAGGAAGATGGTCTCTGTCATTATGGTAGTCAATATATAAGCAGACACATCAAATGAACTGACTTTTACAATTCAAATGGATCCAATTACTGTACATAACCTATATCTCAATAGATTTTCTTAAAATGTAAGTATTTATCTCACAGACTAAACACTGAATAATATATGAATATACAAATACCTAGTCCATGGCCTAGCATATGGAAAATATTGCTTATTCCTTATTTTTCTATTGAAGTTATCCATTCTGAATATTGTGATTGAGAGACTGGTAAATTACTAAAATACGTAAGCACACTGTAATGTATATTACCATAACTTCCTAAGAGAAAATGACTTACTCCATTTGCTAAT
>NW_008331995.1:3470516-3473911 GCF_000622305.1 Nannospalax galili | reverse complement strand
TAAATATAACTCTTTCCCTAAGAGAAAACTTATCTCAGTTTTGATTTAATGCAGTTTTATCTTGAATTAAGGAAAATATTTTTCCTCTTCAGTGTAAAGATTGCCTTTAACTTTATAAGGAGAAATTGTGTTGATGTCATTTTCTGGTAACTTAGAAATATTTCTCAGGAGCTTTTCAGAATCAAAATAAAATGTATTTTCTCTTTTGTGCAATGTCAAAAGCTTCATCAGGTATTTTATGAAGTCCTTGGAAGGCCCTGAGGAAGCACAGATGTTCCAAACATGCTAGGACTTCTTTACATAGAATGTTAGACTCAGTACTGCTGTGAGTGCCTTTGCAGTAGAGTATTTCAGTGTACCATCACTATTCACATGTTACAAGCAGGGACTGCCTTCACTGAAGTAAGCACTGCTTTGTCTAAGATGTGTGAGATTATAATAATAAACAACATCATCTTTCACGTTTACCACTGTAAGCCAAGTTAATATTTATTTTTATTGATTTATATATTCAATGAGTACATGCCATAGCATGTGTGTGAAGATCAGAGGACAACTTTCAGGAGTTGATTCTCTCCTTCCCTCATGTGAATCCCAAGGATTGAATTCAGATTGTCAGGTTTGGTGACAAGTGCCTTTGTTGTGAGGTGATTCACCAGAGAAGCCCACTCAAAATTTTGCCAAATGAAGGCCTTTTTCTAGCTGGACAGCAGCTACATAAGGGTGTTGGCATCCAAGTGTGTAGCCACTAGCCATCTCTAGGGTAAGCTTTTATACAGAGAATCCATAAAAGTTTAAGTTCCCAAGCTTACAGGTGGAGAGCACCCTTTACGATTTCTCTCTTGATTAAGCAACACAGAAGCAAGCCAAGCATAACCTACAGAAGCCATAAATCTGCAGTTAGCAGGTGCACTCTAGGACACACTGACTTGTTTCCAAGACAACTGGGGTCCAGTTGATATGTGTTCCCATACCCTGGGCCAACTGCCTGATTTCAGACACTAGAGTCAGCCTAAACTTTAACATGGCATAGCTATGGTCAAAAAGGTGCCCTATCACACCTTTACCTACTGAGCCACTTCAATGGCACCAAGCTTAAATTTAAATGAGCTCTAAAATCCTAATAGCATTTATAAAAATTAGCAAGAGGTCAAAAGCATGAGACAAAAATAATTTTTAGAGGCCTATTTGAAAGGCCAGTTTTCCCTCAAGTTATAGAATCAAAGGTAAATTTGCCCTGTGGCTTTGTGGTTGCATTTCGAGACAGGGTGAAAATGTTTTTCAAAAAGATTGACTCCATAAATGATTTTTTGAGACAATCACCTAACAATTTTGCAAAAACATAATGTGTGGAAAAACAACAGTTCTCACCTAAAAGGATATAAGAGAAAGCTTGTTCTGGAGTCCAGTGGCTAGGAAACACAGTCAGCTGCCTTAAATACCACATTCTAATGTTGGTGGAAACATCAGGTAGATGGGTTACAGCAAAGAGGGGAAATCTCTGCTATATACTTCAGATGTTATCTGAAGACACTTTTAGCCTTTGTGTTGGTGGAATCTAGGGGTCTGAACTATCCAAAAGTATTTGGCTAATAGTCCAGGGATGTTAAGTTTCACCCAGAGATGGGCAATAAATGGCTATTTAAAGTGCCAGAGACAGCCCACAATAAATTTAGCTTCCCACCTACAGAAGTCCAGCTTTATACAATCAGTCACCAGCCTTGCAGAGTGTTCAACACAGGTGCAGCTTTTCTCTCTGGAAACTTCAGTTCACAAATGTTTGATCTCTATCTCACACTTTCCCTCTAGGAGAAGTTACCATAACTATTAAAAGAATAGAAAAAAAGATAACTGTTTCACTATTCTTGAGGTAAAGAAGCATGTTCTAAACATGTTCTATCAAGCATGAATATACTTATTGTGCTGCATAGCTTTAGTTGTCAACTTGTCATACCTGGGAGGAGGGAACCTCAATTAGGGAATTTCCTCTGTCAGACTGGCCTGTGGGGTTTTCTCAGAGGCATTTTTTTGATTGTTGAATGATGTGGAAGGGCCCAGCCACTGTGGGTGGTGCCACCCCTGGGCAGGTGGTCCTGGGTTGTATAAGAAAGCAGGCTGAGGAGGGGCCAGAGGAGCAAGCCAGTGAGCAGCGTTCCTCCATGGCCTGTGCTCCAGCTCCTGCCCTGCTTAAGGTCCTGCCTTGGCTTCCCTCATTGATGAACTGTCACTTGGAAACGTAAGATAAAGTAAATTCCTCAAGTTGGTTTTGGTCAATGTTTTTGTTGCAGCAATAGAAAGCAAACTAGAACACCTATAATCCCAGCACTCAGGAGGCTGAGGCAGGAAGATCAGAAATTCAAGGCTAGCCTGGGCTACATAGTAAAGCCCTGTCTCAAAAAATGAAAGGGGCAGGGAGGAAAAAAAGTGCTTCTGTGAGAAAAATTTAAATAAGAGAATACATGTGCAGTATATATAAAGTTTTGTAATAGCTCCACAAAGCAGTAAAAGAGTAATAGCAACAGGGAAAAATATAGAGGTCACAAAAGAAATACAAATAGCCAGAGAACATTTGAAAGATACCTTAAATTCAGTAATATCAAAATGACAATCAGAATAATAAATTATCTTTTAACTTATCAAACAGGTAAATACTTTTTGTAGAGAGTCAGCAACTTTTCTGGCTACATCAAAACCTTTCAAGGCGTACTTGCCTTCCATTGTCTACTTTTACTGTACTGTTGAAGAAAATCCATATAAATGTGACATGGAATGTTTATTACAGAAAATGAGATTTTTGTCTTGTGGTGCTGGGATTGAAAAGGCTTTATGCATGCCAGACTTGTTCTACCAATGAGCTGTATATGTCCCTAGCCCTGTTTTAACTTATTTTAAGAGTCTCACCAAGGTGCCCGGATTAAACTTGAATTTTCTCTGAGCCTCAGTAGGCCTTGAACTTGTGATCCTCCTACCTCAGCTGGGATTACACACATGAGCCACCAGGCCCAGCTGAAAATAAGAATTTATACAGTAAGAAATAGTCAGTGATTGGTTGATGTAATTCGATTATTCTATTGAAAAATACCTTTTTAAAACCATTATGCTGAAGAATGTTTAATGATGGAGGATGTGAAGCTGCACTGCTGTTCCTTGTATGTTACTGTAGCCCCATTCGCCACTACTCTGCCCTAGTGGACTGACCACCAGAGACTGATCACTGGCTTACAATCAGAATTGACCAATAAAGGGAACAACTTGAAGGGTAGAAGAGCAGACAGAAGCCAGGTTTCTCTGCTCTCTTCCTGCACATCCGCAATTCTGACAAGCCTGGGCTCCTTCAGCAGTATTCCCACAAACAGCCTCCCCTCTGTGGCTCCCCTCTCTTTGGCCTCTGCTAA
>NW_008331995.1:3435332-3470478 GCF_000622305.1 Nannospalax galili | reverse complement strand
GGGGGGGGCGGGGCGGGGAGGTCTTCATGGTTTTCTTCCATAAGTCCTGACTCCCTTTTTATACCTTATCAACATTCTTAATACTGCCTGCACTTTTCTCACAACAAAACACTAGTTGTGAAGAAAAGAAAGATAGCCATGTGTTTAATGCCACTTTTATGTGTCTGATACTTGTTTTTATTTTATGACTGATTTGATATTTTAGGAGATAGTACTCACCTTATAATGGTTTCATTAATGCTTACAAAAAATTAGTGAGGAAGAGGACTCAAAACTAAATGGTGAGCGGGGTGAGGTGGTACATGCTTTTAATCACAGTACTTGGGAAGCAGAGGCAGGTAGAGCTCTATGAGTTCAAGGCCAACCTGGTCTACATAGCCAACTGGGGCTACAGGAAGACCCTGTCTCAAAAAGACCAAAAAAAACCCTAAATGATGAACACCTCAAAACCATCATGAGAAATGAACACCACGCGTTCTAGATTGTTTTCAATTGCCGTGACAAAACACTCTGAAATACCAACTTGGGGAGGAAAGGGTTTGTTCGGCTTACATCTCCAAGGTCACAGTCCATTACTGAGGGAGCCCAAGGTAGGAACTCAGGGCAGGAACCTGGAGGCAGGAGCTGAAAAATGCTGCTTGCTGGCTTGCTTCTCTTGCCCACTTCAAAGTACTTTCTTATACAACACAGGCCCACCTGCCCAGGGGTGGCACCACCCACAGTGGGCTGGGCCCTCCCACATCACTCAACAATCAAGAAGATGCCCCACAGACTTGGCCATAGGTCAGTCTAAGGAAGGCAATTCACCAATTGAAGCTCCCTCTACATGGGTGTGTCAAGTTGACAACTAAAGCTGTCCAGCACACCACAGTTACCTTGAGGACCATCTGTTTGTAGCCACCATGTTTGCTAAGGTGCCTGCAATAAATTCCATTGTTAAGGAAGATCTTAAGCATCTGTGCTGGTAATCATATAGGCTGTAGCTTAAAGCCACCAATATTGTAACAGTTAAAAAATGATGGGGTGGGGACCTATAAACACTGAAGAAACTAAACGGGGAGCTTGAGTTTTTCAGGAGGAAACTCCACTTGAGTCTGCCAGCATGAGTAAACTTTCCCAATTTCTCCACACAAGTCTCATGGGTGCCTTCTCTGTGTTTGGTGGGTCCCATGCCTCAGTTTCCCAAGACAGTTGAGTGCTGTTTGCTGCTAAAACTCCAACTGAGAAAAGTCAAGTTAATTTGATTTTTATAAACATATACATATTAGTTACTACTACTTAGCAGCTTCAAACAACCCATATTCATTATAGCAAAGCTTCCATGGATCCAGAATCTTAGCTGGGTTCTGGGGCACTGAGTGTCTCAGGAGCCTCAGGTCATACCATCAGCTGGTCTTCCATTCTCATCTGTAAGGCTCAATGAGAGGAGGGTCCCCTTCTGTGTTGGCTGGATCAGCCCTTCACAAGACTTTGACCAAGGGACTTCATTCTCCACTGTCTACTGACTAGATACTATCCTCAGCATCTTGTTCTGGGGCCTCTCCATATGGGTGTGGCCAGAGGATAAAGCAGAGATTAGTGTGTGAAAGAAGCCAGTTGACAAAAAGATTAGTAAACTTCCTAAACAATGACCACGTGTAAGGGACAGAGCATTCATGAGAAAAGCCTGTGTTCTCTAAATTCACGAGAAGGCAGGCACTAAGTACATGACCCATAAAAGGTCACAACCCAGTGCCACTGAACTTCTAACCTTCCCAACTCTCTGACTCATGTATACTCATGGAAGTCCCTTCTTTGTTTTATTCATATTTCTCATATCTAGAAATCCCAGGGAGTGCCCTCTGAATTCAGTCCACACCTATCACACAGGGACCTGCAACATGGTACCTGACTTCCATCAGAGTAAGTGATCAAGAAAGATTGAAGTCCCAATCTAGGGCTGGGGTGTAACCCAGGAAAAGTGTGTGCACTTACAATGTTTTGAGCCCTAAATCCCCAGCACTAAAAGCAACATATTTTATAACCTATTCTCTCAGGTGACATTTCATGATAGATGACAGGACATCAGGAATCACTGAGAGGTAGTCTTTGAGATAATATAATTTACGTATGCAAAGAGAAAAATCTGTGTGCAGGCTAGTGAGCTCCAGATATATTAAAAGTGAGGCATCTGTTTCTACATTACAGGACAATTCTAATGAATACTTATTAGTGCTGCAACTATTGCCATTTTATGTCTTTTGTTGATGACTTGTATCTAGCTGCCAGCCACTTACATGATACTGTTTAATTCCTCTACCTTCTCCATGAACAAGATGAAATATGCCTGCCTAGACTTCCCGAAGAGTGATTCAATTATCTTCTATAATTGGATTTTTGTTCAATATTTGACCCAAGATGAAACTCTGGCTCAGTTTTCAAGACATATAAAAATAGTCAGGATGGAATGTTGTTCAGCTAATCTCTACATTCTCTGACAAAGATCTCCATTCTATGAGGTGTGGAAATTATTAATGCCTTAAGCCTTGTACATTTACTGCCCATCAGATCCACATTCTTGTCACAATGAAATTAGACAGAAATGTGCTTCCTGCCATTGTTCCCCTCCTTGAAGAGCCTTCAGATAATCACAAGTCACCCTTGTGATGCTCACCTGACATAGATGATGGTATCCAGTGATTTTTCTCAGTTTTGGCCTACTGTAATGATCAAGGACAACTTAGGCTGACTTCCTTTTGCAAGACAAGAAATAAGGAGAAACCAAGCATGGTGACGCACACTTACAATCCCAGTACTTGGGAGGTAAAGGCGAGAGGATTGAACATGCATGAAGTCCAACTTGTCATGCTGTCAACCTACCTTCTAAACATTTGTGTTTATGCCCATAGATTTGTGTTGCTTTTAACCTTAGCCAGAGAAGCTTTTCTTTGCAGTGGGCAGGTGTTAATGCAGAGACTCATAACTGGTCAAAGTGCTGACGATAAGTGACTGTGAGTGCTTAGTCCTAAATGGGACATCTGTATCAACATCATGCTCCCAAGGCTCAGGGAACATTGTGGAAGAGGGGGCAGACAGAATGCTAGTGCCAGAAGAGGGGGAGGAGTGCTGTGAAGCACTATCTTCTGGACGGGACATGACCATTGTACTCATGAATTTATAGCATGTACACGATCAAGTCAGTCAAAATTCCATTACAGATGGGGAAGGGGCTCACAAGGCCCCACCCCTGGCCAAGGAGGTATTGGCACTTGATGGTTGCTGGAGGAGGCCAAGTCATTTATTTTCTTTGTGGGTTCTGGCCACTGGTATGTTGCTTATGTCCCAGAGGATGACCCCACACCCATGTAACACTGATTGGATTCAGTAGGTCATAAAGAAAAAAAAATAAAAGAGGACATGAAGCTGGGAAGGGGAAGTGTTAAGAGTTCATCCAGGGAGAGCTGGAGAGGGGAAGTGACTGGTGGTTATGACCAAGATACATTGTATACATGCATGAAATTCTTAATAAATTTTAAGATATATTTTTAAAGATGTTCAAGGCCATCCTTGGCTACAAGCAAGTTTCAAGAAAGCCTGGGACATGTACCCTGCCTCAAAAACAAAAACAAACAAAGAAATGAGTCTCCTTGCCATACTTTGGGCTGGGGCGATGACTCAGCAAATAAACACAGCCGCCTCCAAGCCTGACAACCTGAGTTCGGTCCCTGAGACCCACATGATGGAAGAAGAGAGCCAGCTCCTGCAAGTTGTCCTCTGACCTCCACATGTGCATCTTTGAAGGCACACACACAAAGAAAGAAATATTTAAAAAGGAGGAAACATAAATGGAGTTCAATCATTTAAACAAATTTAAGTAAAAGTATTTCCTATTGTTCAATGATTTTCTAGCTAAGCCCAAATAAAAGCTTTTATTTTTTTAATTAATTCTGTAAGATAGTACTAATCACAGATTATCTCTCTATAACAATATTTTTCTTTATAACCTTTTTGCCTTTCACAACTTGATTTTTAATTTTTTATTTATTTTATTTTTCACAATTTGGTGTGTAATGACAACATTCAGATGCAGAGAAAATAACTGAAAGACAATTATTCCCTAAATGATATCAGAATCTATAAGAATTTATAATTATTATGCAATTATTTCCTAAGAGTTTGATATCAGAATCTACAAGAATTATTATTATACAATTATCCCCTAAGAGGTTGATATCAGAATCTATAAGAATTTACAATTATTATACAATTATTTCCTAAGGGGTTGATCTCAGAATCTACAAGATATTCCATTCTGTACCTAGAAAGCAACTCAATTTTAAAATGAGTAAGAGATCTCAGTAGATGTCAGACATGCATACAGCCATCTAACATGAAATCAACATTCAACATAACAAAATAGACAAGTGAAGGGCAACCAGAATTCCCTGGGTCAGTAGGCACATGTCATGCATTTTAGCTTACTGATAAAATCAGATCAGTGACCATAGTACGTGGTTGGTTAGTTTCTTCACTTTTTCAGACATGGTCCCCTATATAGGCCAGGTTTACCTCAAAATCATCTTCCTGCTTCAGCTTCCCAAGTGCTGAGATTACAGGCATATGAACCAGGCCCCAGCTTGATTTTAAAATTTTTATTACATTTATCTACACGTGTGTTTGCACATGCATGCATACTCAAATGTGCCATAGTAATTTTTTATTATAGTTGCACTATTTTTGAAGTTGGCTAGATTAAGAAATCTTGTCCAACATTTTTTTTCTTTGCATAAGAGAAGAGGGTCTCACTTAGTAGCTCAAGTTGGTCTGGAACATGCTAAGTAGTTCAGGCTGGTCTCAAGGTGGCAATTCTCCTGCCTCTGCCTGCTAAGTAGTAGGAGGCATGTGCAGCCATACCCAGTTTATATAAGTCCTCACACATGCTAGGAAAATACTTGCTCTACCATTACGCTATACCCACAGCCCCTTGTCCCATTGCTTATTTAGCCTTTAATGCCCAAGCTATCACTCAGTCCTTCAGAGACTCTAAACTCTTCTTTACCTCTCATTTCTTTGAAAGTTTAGGCCTTCAAAAATAACCTGAAGCCAGTGCGGTAGCTCATGCCTTTAGTAATCCCAGCACTCAGAGTGAAGAGGCAGGAAGACCGCTGTGAGATAGACCGAAGCCAGCCTGATTTACATACAGAGTTTCAGGCCGACTGTGATTACAGGGAGATCCTGTCTCAAAAAGACCAAGAAGAAGAACAGGAGGAGGAGGAGGAGGAGAAGGAGGAGGAGGAGGAGGAGGAGGAGGAGGAGGAGGAGGAGTTGTTATTTCATTATTCCTTGAGATTCCTTGTAATATCCCATAGTCAAATTCCAACCTCCTTCTACCCAAGGAAGGGATGAAAAGAAAACAGGAAAGAACAGAGGAAGAAAAAAGGAAAAGGTAAGGTAAGAAAAGAGAAATACCATGTCTCAGCTCTGCATTTTAAAGATACTTTTCTGGGACTGAAGAGATGGCTCAGTGATTAAAAACTGGCTGCCTTTGCAGAGGACCTGGGTTTGTGTCCCAGCACCCACGTGGCAGAGAACAACTGTCCAGCCATCTGTAACTCCAGTTCCAGGGAATCTGACACCTTCTTCTGGCCTCTTCCGGCATTGCATGCACACGGTGCACTTACATGCATGTAGGTAAAACACTCATACCCGTAAATAAAAACAGATTTAAAAATTATGAAAAATATGTTTTTTACTACAAGCCACATGTTCATCAGCAAATAAATGGATAAAGAAAATGTACGTGTATATATACCACAGGATGTTATCCATCTTAAATAGGACATTCTGACACATGCTATAACATGGATAAACCTTGAAGAAATCATACCAGGTGAATAAGCTGGTCTTAGGCATATCTGATTCCACATATATAAGGTACCTAGGGTTGTCACATTCATGAAGATAGATGTCAAATGTTGGTTGTCAGGGCCCAGGAGATGGAACTAGATAGCAATTATATAATGAGTAGATGAAAAACATCTTGGGATGGAGGGCCATGATGGTTGCACAAGAATGTGGATGGATTACTTAATTGTAAACTTAAATATCTAAAGAGCTTTTTCTTCCCCCTTTGACAGTACAGGGTTCAACCTAAGGCCTCATATATATTAGGCAAGGGCTTGACCACTGAGTTACAATTTCTGCCCCTAAAATGGTCATTCTTATATGCATTTTATTATAATAAGATGCTTTCATCATGAGAAGTGGAACCATTTTAAATTATTTCATCTCAAAGATGAAGCGTTTCTCAGTCTCACAGAAAAGCCTACATGGGGCTGAGGATATGAAATCCCTGGAAAGAACAGCTCCTTACACTGAACCTTCTGCAAGACTGATTAACTAGAATGTCACTGCTTGTGGAGCATTTGGAATGTTACAAGTCCAGAATCAAATTATCTTGGACCAGTCTTTAACCCCCTCAATATCCATTTATGGTCCTCTTCTGTATGTGGCCTAACATTAGATATTTATGACTGCTAGGTAAGTCCTTTTGAATGTACAAACACAGCCCTTGCTTCCACCAACCAGATAGCATTTGAGGCCCATAGCAGAGATTGCCCATCTTTGTCTAATTGACCTACCTGATTTATCCACCAATATATTTTAAAAGTGCCTTAATTTATGACTTACTTTGTTTTGTTACTATAAAAACCTTCATCAAACTGTTACCACATTCAAGCTTGCAATTTAATATAACTTAAATCTGTGTGCCTGGGCTATGGCCACTTGCATTTGGCTCTAGAATAAACTATCTCTGATCTTCTTTGAGGTGAGAACTGGTTTTTTTGTTGTTGTTGTTGATATAGCTCAGTTAGCATGCACAAGATCCTGAATTCCATCCCCAGCACTACATAAAACTGGTCATGGTGGTACAGGTCTATAATCCCAGCATTCAGGAGGTTAGAAGCAGGGGGATCATAAGTTCAAAGTCATTACTAGTTACATAGGGAGTTGGGGGCCAACCTGGTCAACATGAAGTTTTATGGGAATGGAGAGTGGGGAGGAGAGACGGGGAGAGGGAAGGGAAAGGAAGGTTAAGAAAGGGAACAAAGAAAGAGAAAAATAGAAAAAGAAGGCTCACGTGTGAAATTCTTTAATCAATCAATTATCCAAGCTCTCCCAGCCCCTTCAATGTCATTGTGTTTCAGAAGTCAGGAGAGAAGGTGACAGCAATTAGTCAAGAGCTTGGTTAAGAGCCCCAGGACTGCAGGTAATTCTCCACTAAGGAAAAGTTTTAAAGAATGATGGGCCTTACTTTGAATTTCTATTCCCCAGCTCCTTTGCCATTACCTGTTTCTCTCATGCTCAGTTGGCCATTTTTTACTTTCTTCATCCGGAACCTTCTAAAGTGCTCTGGGGCACTGCAGTTTTTTTTTATTTATTACATTCTGTCAAGCAAACAGCAGGCCTCCATACCACCGAGTGCAACCTTTTATTCTTCAAAGCCACCAGCATGCATTCTAAATGAATGTATTAGGCTTAATGTTACAGACCAAATATTCATCCTCTAGATCTGTCCCCAGGTACACCACCTTCTAAGAACTGCTTTTAGAAAGTGAATGAACACCTTCATTTTGTCATAGGCTCAATGTTGCCAATGTTGTAAAATGGCTACCACTTCCCCCAAACAGTTACAAGAGGACATGTCAGCACCTGTAGGGTCATGTGTCATGCACACTCCTGCATCCTTTGCTAATTTTTAGTTTTGTTAAGTTTCAGGTATTATTTCTCAACAGATTTTTTTTTTTGAGGCAGGGTCTCATATATCGTAGGCTGACCTCAAATTCACTATGTAGCTGAGGATGACCTTGGACCTCTGATCTTCTTGTCTCTACTTCCTAAGTGCTGGGATTCCAAGTTTTCATAACCATGCCTGGTTTATGCAGTGCTAGAAATCAAACCAAGGACCTCCAGGACCTTTTTCTCTTTTCCTTTCCATTGCTGTGACAAACATCCTGACAAAAAGCAATTTAGGGGAGGAAAGGGTTTATTCGGCTCACCTTCCAGGTCATAGTACATCATTGAGGGAGGTTAGGGCAGGAACGTAAAGCATTACATCCACAGTCAAGATCAGAGAAAGAGAATAAATACATGAGTCCTTGCATGTGGCTCAGGACCCCTGCCTAGGGAATGGTGTTGTCCACAAAGGGCTGGGTCTTCCCATATTAATTACAATCAAGATAATCCCCCACAGACATGCCCACAGACCAATCTGATCTAGCCAATTCCTCAATTAAGTTCTCAGATGATTCTAGGTTGTGGCAAGTTGACAATTAAAAACTAACTGCTTTGTGCTTACTTTATTCTGAAATGTCCTCTCTTTATTCTTCTATAGTAATACCAAGAATAGTATTTAGGATTTTCTTATAAGAAAAACAGTGTGCAACACTTTGCAGGTTATGTACAGCACAGCTCCAAGCAATGCCTAATATGTGATGTCTGTGTGAATGCTTAGCAGCCTTTTTATTGCACAGGTCCAGGGGACAGTAATTATATTGTAGCCAATGTAAGTGGCAATCTCTGAAGTATGCAATCTTTATGGTCATATATGGCAGCTCTGACTCTGCCTTAGTCTGAATTTATTAGTTCTAGAAAGGAAAAAGTTTGAAGTAGATGTCTGGTTGGCTCAGCTGAGTACATCTTCAGCTATGGTAAATAGCCATGGGGAACCGACAGTGTCCCACTTCAAAAGTCATTACCTCTCATCCTCTTGACCCAAGCCTCCTTTCCTGCACCATGTATACAATCAAGACATGTGGGCACTGAGGAGTCCAGTTTTCACTATCTTGAGGAGATTTCATGTCTGTTCCAGACAGCTTCTCAGAGTTGCCCAGATGCAGACTTAGCTGCTTACAGCACTTACCTTCTTGGTTATATATGATTTATCACCTTTTCCCCACCTCCTGTCTCATGTTTTTCTACTTTCTTATTTGTGCTTTAAGGTATTGACTTCCCCCAAACTACCTGTACCCCAAATCCTTGAGTTCAATCATAGATGAAGCCCAAATAGGACAGATTTTCTTATGAAAAAATAGCCTCAGTTGAATTTAACGTTGAGTGTTGGCTCATGGGTAAATATTTGTTGATCCAATGAAGGAATGATTTGTTTAATTAAAAAATGTTTTTATGTATATGAGTGTTTGCCTGCATACATGTATGTGTACCATGTGTATGCCTGGCACCCTCAGTGACCACAGCCATCTCTCTAGCTCCTAAAGAATGATTCTTGCACAGGGTCAAAGAAGCTGCCTCCACTGATCAACAGTGTGAGAGGCAAAATGAAAGGTTGAACATAGCTTCAGAGCACATATAATAACATGACAGAAAGCTTAACTGTCTCCCACCCATGCAGTGAAGTATACTGCCTTTCAAGTGTGAATCAACACTTTTATACAGCATCAACATAAATCATATGGTAATCTTGAGTGGGTGTAGGTATGAGAGCCTTGCATTTATGTTGTCAAATGTTTCCATCCACCCATGAAATTCTCTTCAATCTCTTAATAACACCTGCGGGCACTCCTGTTGCAGGCCCAACTCAAAGCCTTTCAGTCGTCTAGTTCCAGAACAACAGCTAGACCGATGAGCATATCTGCTTCCTAACTAGAAAAAGTTATAAGACTTCCCCAGGGACAGGGAATTTTAAATGCACTTCTTTGTTTTTTAAAATGATGTCTTTATCTCTGAGCCTCAGCAATGTTCCTTCCTTTCCAATTCAAGGCGTAATACATGTTCAAAGAGTGTGAAATTAACACAGTGCATACACGATCTCAATAAATAAACATGAAAACCTTTTCGCTACCCATCGCTAGCTTCATTCAGTTAGTGAAATGTTAAAACTTGGCTGTATGAGACAACCTAACCTTTTAATTTCTGGAAAAACCAAATAGAACAAACAACTGACAAATAGGAAAGTATAAAGTTCTTTTTTCCCCAGAGGCTGTGTTAACCAAACAAGGAAGTGGCACCGTCTGCTTTCTGAAATTCACATTTCTACCTCAGAGCCCCCCTCAGTCTTACTAATCAGTACTCTCCCCATGCCCCAGTTTTATAGCCTCCCTACATACAGTCAACTAATTGTCTGAAATGTTAGCTGATGGCCAGGGCAAGAAGAGTAGTTTACCAGACTCACAGCAGACACGCTTTAAGCATCCTAGCCTTGCCATATTGTAGATATGGCAGTCACTGTGCATGTGTGCGTGCATGTGTGTGCACACACGTGTGTAGGAAAGGGTTTATTTGGCTTACTTGTCCTAATCGCAGGTCATCATTGGAGGAAGCCAGGGTAGAGATTCAAGGCAGGATCCTGGAGGCAGGAGCTGATGCAGAGATCACAGAAGAATAGTGCTTACTGTCTTGCTCTCCCCGGCTTGCTCAGCTATCTTTCTTTTCATCATTGGAGGAAGCCAGGGTAGAGATTCAAGGCAGGATCCTGGAGGCAAGAGCTGATGCAGAGATCACAGAAGAATAGTGCTTACTATCTTGCTCTCCCCGGCTTGCTCAGCTATCTTTCTTAAAAAAAAAAAAAAGTTTTTATTACTTTTATTTTTATTTTATGTGTACAAGTGTAATGTCTGCATGTATGTAAGTGCACCAGTGTCATGAAATGCCTGAGAAGATCAGAAGAATGCATTGGATCCCCTGGAACTGGAGCTACAGATGGCTGGCAGCTGCCATATGGGTGCTGGGAATCGAACCCAGGTCCTCTGCAAGAGAGGTCAGTGCTCATAACTGCTGAGCCATCTCTCCAGCCCCAGCTATCTTTCTTATACAGCTGATTCTTCAGCCCCAGATAACCAGAAGCCACAGATTCTCAACTCAAAATATCACACAAATGGCCTGCCTAGAGTCTTTGAGGGACTCTCAAACTTCCCTCTGAAACATCACAAGCCAGGCTTCCATTGTTCTTGTTTTCCAAGCTCCCACAAAAATAGGTCATTAAGCTCTAAGCATTCAATGAGTTTTCCAGCCAAAAATGCTAAGCACATCCACAATCCTCCCCAAAACAGCATGGCCAGGTCCTACACAGCATACCCCATGTCACTGGTATCACCTCCTGTTGTAGTTTGCTTTCCATCGCTATGATAAAACATTGACCAAAACCAAAATGATGGATAAAAGGTTTATTTCAGTTTACAACTCTCAGGTCACAATCCATCAGTGAGGGACGTCAGGGCAGCTACTGAGGCAGGAACCTAGAGGCAGGAACTGAAACACAGACCATGGAAGAACACTCCTTACTGACTTGCTCCTCTGGCCTTTGTTTATTTTGCTTTCTTATATAACCCAGGCCCACCTGCCCAGGGGTGGCACCACCCAGAGTGAGCTGGATGCTCCCACAATACTCAACAATTAGTAAAATGCCTCACAGATATTCCCACAATCCAATTTGATAGAGGAAATTCCTTAATTGAGGTTCCATCTTCCCAGCGGTGGTAAATTGACAATTGAAGCCAACCATGACACCAGTGTTAGAAAGTATGCGGCCTTTGAGACCCAAGGTAAGCTTGGGAATGTGGGATGGTGGGATCACATTGAAAATTTTAAGTTTATTTTTGTAACTCAGGAATCAAAAGATATGAAAGTCAGCTAAGGGATGCCCTGGTCTGCTCCCCTTGCTTAAGAAATAAGAAGCCTAGTGTTGTACAACAGCACCTTAAAAGTAAGGACTTGAGGGACTGGAGAAATGGCTCGGGGTTAAAAAGCACTGGCTGCTCTTGTAGAGGGCCAAGGTACAAAGGCCCACAACCATACTTAACCCTAGTTCCAGGAGATTTTCTGCCCTCTTCTGGTCTCCACAGGCATTACACACACAGCACATTTACATACATGTAGGCAAAACACTCATACACATAAAATAAAAAATGACAGAAAGTAAGGACTTGAGCCCATCTACCACAATTAATCACATATTGTTTACTCCCTAATTTATTTTTCTTTCATATTTATTCTTAAAGTTATAAGTAACAGATTTGTGATGTTTTATTTTCTTCATGTACTATCTTGCCTGTATCAACAATCCATATACTGTTATTTTCATGATCACACATTTCACACGCTGAAACAATGAGGCATAGCAAAAAAACACCATGACAATATTACTTAATAAATGCCCTGTCTTTTCACCAAGATATTCAAAAGTTACATACATGTTTAAGTCACATAGTAATCTTTCATTAAAGAATCTTAATTGTTTTGTAAAGGAAATTCTTATTTTGTAAACTCACCACAGTGTGTCTAAGGGTGGAGTGAGCTTCTAATTGTTTGAGACTTGCTCGATGACCCAGCATGGCCCTGGATTATTGATTTACTGATCAGATTCCTGAGTAGATGGTTTCACTGCACCTTTTCATTGCACACAGTGGAAGACATTATTAATCCATCACTGAAAAGTCATACTCCTCAAGAAAGTGTTACCAGCTACCGTTAACAATGAACCAGAGTTGGTAAAAGAAAGCCATTTCTTCGCCTACTCTTTACTGAACTCCTAGCGTGTTCCAGTCAGTATTTTGAGTCTAAGAATGTAGTGCTGGACAAGACAAGCATTGCCTTAGTTTCTCTGAAATTTGAGCATTCTACATGCTTCCTGTTATTTATTATTATTATTATTTTGTGTCTTTGAAAAAGTTTTCTATTCATTTTTATATTATATGTATCAGTGTATTGCCTGTATGGATGTAAGTGCACCTGTGTCGTGGAATGCCCATGGAGGTCAGAAGAAAGCATCAGATTCCCCTGGAATTGAAGTTACAGACAGTTGTTAGCCACTATGTGGATGTTGGGAATTGAAGCCAGGTCCTCTGCAAGAGCAGCCAGTGCTCTTAACTATTTTGGGGTTTTGAGACAGGATCTCACAGCCCTAACTGGTCTCAAACTCACTATGTAGCTAAGACTGTCCTTAAATTACTACTCTTCCTGCTTTTACCTTCGAAGGACAGGCATTACAGGTGTGTGCCACCATGCCTGGCTTCCTAATTGCTTTTAAAACTAGAAAACTTTGGTATGAGGATGTAGCTCTGTGGTCTCATGCTGGCCTCAAACTTGCTTTGTAGCTGAGGCTGGTCTTGAATTTCTGATTCTCCTGCTTCTATCTCTCAAGTGCTGGGATTATACATGCACCACCATGTCCTGCTATGCATCTTTTCTCTTCAAAAAATGGATTTCTAGGGGAGGGCAGAGAGTTAAAGGTTGAACCCAGGGATTTAAACTAAAATAAAAAAAAAATTGAGACAGGATAGCAGGTTTTTTGTTTGGTTGGTTTTTGTCTTTTTTTGAGACAGGGTCTCCCTATAGCCACAACAGCCTGGAACTTACTATATAGAGCAGGCAGGCCTCAATCTCACAGACCAGCCAGATCTATGTAAACCACCTGCCTCTGCCTCTGCCTCCTGAGTTCCGGGATTAAAGGCATGCACAACCACGCCCAGCTAGGGTAGCAGTTCTTAAACCTGTTGATGTGCAAGGTCATACAGCAGTGAAATTATTACTATTCAAGCAGGAAGTATACAAGTCATTGCTGTTCAAGTGTCTCAGGCAAGATGAAGCAAGGTTGGGGCATTCGGCCGTCCTTGTTCAATGTAACTTGGCCAATGAAATACTCTCTTACACGGGCTTTTACGGTAAAATCTCTTGATGTGATGACTTTGCAATACAAATTCAATTCTGTTTTCGCTCTCTTCTCTAATATGCCTGCCTTCCATCAGTTTTGATCATCTAATAGTGAAAATATCTACCTTGTCTTCCTAGATGCTTATGGCTATGTAAGAAAAGGTCATTTATTGTGTCTATGATAAGCTTCAAGCTAAGTTGGATACTGTGGCACAAACAGCACGGTGCAATGTGCAGGTGCAGCTGTTATAGTAAAGTATTAAAAATCATTAACTTGGAGCTGGAGAGATGGCTCAGCTGTGAGGAGCACTTCCTGCTCTTGCTGAAACCTGGGTTCAGTTCCCAGAACTCACATGGCAGCTCACAACTTCCTGGAACTCCAGTTCCAGGGTATCTGACCACCATCTTCTGGCTTCCCCAAGCGCCTGCATGCATCTGGTATACATAAACTCACACAGATTTACATATTTATAATTAACTCAGCTTTGCGGGCTCTTCCCTCATCTCAGTAGCCCACTTCCACTCTTGAGAGTTTTTTTTTTTTCTTTCCTTTCTTAATGACTATTTTTTTTTTTTTTGTCTTTTTGAAGCAGGGTCTCCCTGTAGCCCCAGCTGTCCTGGAACTCACTATGTAGACCACGCTGGCCTTGAACTCACAGAGATCCACCTGCCTCTGCCTCCCAAGTGCTGGGACTACAGGCATGCATCACCTCGCCCAGCTCATAACTATTTTTATTCCATGCCTAACTTGGACGGCCTGACTTTCTTTCCATCTCCTCCTGGCAGCTGCCAAGATTTCACCTAACCTTTGTCATACTTTTCTCTTAAACGCTAATAAAATTGTCCTGGAGCTTTAAAAAACATCATTAAATCACTTGACAAGTTGACAGATTGTTTCATCATAAAAAAGTTAGGTTTGTTTTGTTCTTTGTTTTTATTAATGTCATGACCATTTCTTATTATTACTGATTTATTGACTTTTGTTTTTAAATTGGCTGCTTTTCTCTAGTAAGGAATAAAGTAAATATATTTGGGCTAGGATGTAGCTCAGGCGTAGAAGGCTATGCCGAGCATGTATAAGGCCCTGGGTTGGTTCCTAGGAATGCATATATGTGTGTATATATACACATATACATATATATGATTATATCTCAATTTAAAATAAAGATAATATGATTCTAGCAATGAATCATCACCCAATTGTCTTTCTTACACCCTGACTATTGGCCACTGTACTGAACTGCAAGGTGGTTGTTTATGAAGCAGAAATATCAGAGTCTTTTATTAATGATTACACTAGAATAATCCTTTGTGGCAATAGTCTATGCTCTAAACCAGTTCAGTAGAATTTGCTTATCAGAAAGTTCTCAATGAAAACATTTTCTAATATCAGTTTTCCAAAACCCTTTGATTTCCAAAACCTAAGAATCATAACTCTGTGGTTTATAAAGTTGATCATTCAATTTTTAAAATAGTCTTTATAAAAATAGCTCCTGAATGGCTGGAGAGATGGTTCTGTGGTTAAGAGCATTTGCTGCTCTTCCAGAGGACCCGAGTTCAGTTCCTAGCACCTATATCAGGTAGATCACAACCATCTATAGCTCCATCTCCAAGGCACTGATGTCCTCTTCTGGCCTCCATGGGTATCCCTCACATGTGTGGCATACACACAGAGACATAAATAAAAACAAAGCTTTTAAAAGTTAGCTCTTGAGGGACTGTAGAGTTGGCTCAGTGGTTAAAAGCACTGGCTGCTCTTGCAGATGACCCGGGTTTGATTCCCAGCACCTACATGGTAGCTAATAATCATTCATAGCTCTAGTTCCAGGGGATCCAATCTCTTCTTCTGACCTCCAAAGGCATTGCACAACATGAGTGCACTTACATGCATGTAGGCAATACACTCATACATATAAAATAAAATACAAATAATAACATTTGTCTTCCTCTGTTGGAGATGATAGAAATGTGATGATCATTGATACCTATCATTAAAATGTCTGTATTAAACATCTGTGTATTGCTATTTTCTATGGAAATGCATGTGGAGAGTAATTATCACTTGTATCTTTATAATGAAAGGATCCAAGAAGGATCCATTGCAATAGTTACAGTGCTACTTGACGTTTTATGGTCAGAGTTTGGGCCCTAGTAGCCCTAACAAGCTGGGAAGAGACCCAGGGACTCCCCCGCCTCCAAGTCCACATTCAGGGTCCTAAATCTAGCACCTTAGACCACATGCCCATGCTACCCACATCATTTTCAGGGTCCTGACATGAAGCTTAGGTTTAAATACAAAGCAAGATGTATACATAACTAAGCAATCCTGGTCAAGATGTGGTCCCATCCATCACTGACCTATCATTGATGCTTTATTGTATGGACTCTAGTCTATTCTGCAATGTGGTCCAACAAGTCAAAACTTTATGAAATTTCTTCCTGGGAGACAAGCTCCTTCACTGACTGGCACCATCATGAAACTGTTGTGGGGGAGGGGAATTTCAATTTATTGGACCAATTCTTTCAATTCGGTGAAAGCCAAAGAGAAGCTCACAAGTCTCTCTTTAAAATATCTTTATTCCTGCCAGGCTGGTTACAATAGCACTCCAGTTCACTGCAGTGGGCCATGAACTGGGAACTGTGACTAAATCTTTGTAATCTGTGTGCTATACCACAGTCCCTTCCTCACTGCCTGGTCTGTACTGCCGGCTAGTTCCACCCAGCACCTGCTAAACAAAAAATAATGAAGACCATGGGCAGTATGTGGGACCCAGCACAACAGTTGTCTCCCTGGCCAGCCAGGAGGTCTCTTACATTGCTTGAATTAGTTTGGAATCTTGGGAAAGTTTGTATTTTCAGCTCTCTAACTTGTGAGCCACCATAACGATGTTACAATAGTAACAGATAATAATAATATAAACAACCTACAGGTTTTTTTAAAAAAAATCTTATTGTATTAGACCATGGTAACATGAATCAAAGCATATTTGAAAATAAGTATAACAAATATTAGCAAGCACATATAGAAAGTTAAATGAAACTAGATTGTGTTCATGTAAAGATGTCATGTTCAAACTCAATTTGGTGATGATAAGTCTAGGTCATATAAGGGTGGAGTTGAAGGTCAAGATTAGGGTTAGTGTGAGACTCTGGGTCAATGTGACCTTCAGAGTCATGATGAGGGTTGGAGTGAAAAGCTTAGTACTAGAGCAAAGGTGAAGTGAATCAGGAATAGATCAAGAGTCAGCTTTAGTATGAAAGTAAAGGTCAGAGTCAAGGTCAGTATAATGATTAGTGACAGGGTCAAGTTGAGGATGAAGATCACTGTCATAGTGAGTGTCATGATGAGACTAAAGGTCAAGTAAAAGTCAAGGTTCAGATGAAGCTGGAAGGTCAGATTCAGGGTCAGGAAGACGGTTAAAATGAGAGTCTTGGGGAGAGAGGACCAGTTTAGGATAAGGGTCACTATTCAATGGGAGAGATAGGTGAGAATAGAGGCAGGATAAGGGTCAGTTTCAGTGTTATTGTGAGATTAGAGTTAATGCATGATTTAGTTCACAGCCAGGCAGGATAAGGATCATGATAAAGGGAGGACAAGAGTCAGTTTCAGGATGAGGTATCAAAGTTAGGATCAGGGTCAAGGTCATAGCATTGGTCAGGGGCAGGGTAGTAGTCAGGGCCAGGGACAAGTAAGGTACAAGAAATGAGGAGATAAGAAGCAATGTTGAGTACCTTTTGAGTCAAAGCCAGGTTAAGGATCTCAAGATCAGAGTGAGGGTAAGGCTCAATGAAGGTCATGGTCAGGATGAAAGTCCAGAGTTGTGTTTAATGGTGATGGTCATGTTCAGAAAGGGTCAAGATTAAGGTGATGGTCAGATTCAGTGTGAGAGTCAATATGAGGATACAGACAGGGACAGGATGAGGGTCAAAATGAATGTGAGGGTCAGAATGAGGGGAGAGTCAAGGCAGGAACTCAAGTAGCTAGTCACATCACATCCACAGTCAAAAGCAAGGAGAATAATCATCCTTGCTTGCTTGATACTCACTCAGCCCTCTCTACTATTACCAGTCCAGGGCCCAACCAGGAAATAGTGCTGCCCATGGGGGGGGGCTGGGTCTTCCTGCATCAGTTAACAATCCTCCACAGACATGCCCACAGGCCAATCTAACCTAGACAATTCCTCAGCTGAAATTTTCTTCCCAGGGGATTCTAGGTTGTATCAAGTTGACAATGAAAACTAACCAGCACATAGACTGACCCCTACACTTAACTTGACCTTAACCTCAACATTATTCACATAGCAACCCTATTATCCTGATCCCAATTCTGAATCTGACTGAAACTGACTCTCATCCTGTTTCTGACTCTTGTATTTACATTCTAAATGACACTATTATTCAAAATAATGTTTTCCTTTTTATTGAACTTTTGTGAATTTCATACAGCATATTTTGATCATTAACAATGCCCTGGGTTTGATACCCAGTGGAGGGAGAGGGAGGGTGGGAAGCAGGGAGAGAGAGAGAGAGAGAGAGAGAGAGAGAGAGAGAGAGAGAGAATCAGGTTTGTGTCCCCAGTACCTGTTAGTGTAGACTAATCCACTGGAGCCTAGTCAACCTACCAATATTCTCACCCTTAAACAAGACTTATTCTCCCCTTCCCAGTAGCCATCAGTTGCCAGTAGTTCTTCATGTATAGTTGGGGTTACTTACCTACTTCCCCATGTCTATACTGGGATTTTGTCATGCTTGAGCTTACATGGAACTTGCACATATTGTCACATTGCTGTGAGTTCATATGAGTAAACTAACCAGCTATCTGGATAATTCTGTTTCCTTGTGATCAACCACCACCTCTGGCCCTTACAATCTTTCTGCTCCCTCTTGTACAACAGTCCATGAGCCTTGGGAGGTAGAAGTTTGATATAGGTGTCCTATTTAGAGATAAGTGTTCCCATAGCCTCTTCTTCTCTGCACTTTGGTCAGTTGTATCTGTGTTAATCACCATCTACTGCATAAGGAAGCTTCTCTGCTGAGAGTTGAGAGATGCATTAATCAAGGCAAGTCTCTAATAAAAATAATTTTTGATATTGCCTTAACACTTTGACCTGTCCACCAATCACAAGTTCCCACTCAAACTTGATCTTCAACCTGTCTCTAACAGACTTTGATCAATTATGGACAGAATCAACACAGTGAATTCTCAAGTTGTCTTTAATGTTGACACTTCCCTTACTCTGTCTTGGTCCTAAAACCTTTATGTTGACCCAAAGCCTTCACCTCATCCTGTCCCTAACTCCCATATTACCCTTGCCCATATGAGATACCCATCCTATCTCTTAAATCTGATATTCAACTCCATGCTTATCTGAACTAAACCTGATTATCAACTTAAACCTTACAATCACCCTAATCTCTCTCTCAGATAAGACCTCTATTATGCCTCTGATTCAGACCCTCTCTGGGAACCTGGCCTGAACGCTGCACTTATTCCACTCTGACCCCGATTTATTCTATGCACTGTCCTTACATTGATCTTAATCATAAACTGGATTGTGAACCTTACTAGAAGTTGACATTTACCCTGACCGTCAGCATGACCCTGACTCTTATCTTGCTACTCATCCTGACAATGACCTTGTCAACAAGGCGCTTTCCCTGAAATATATACTCACCCTTAGATTGTGTTGGCCCTGTCTGTGGCTGTACTTATATACTGACAGGGTGAACCTGACTCTGACCCTTTTCTGAACTTCATCCTTTCCCTTCACCATATCTATGACCTCAATTTTTATTTCCATGTGTGAACTGACTCAGAGCCAATGCTCAACCTGCATTTATCCCGAGTCTCTTAACCTCCTACTTACCTTATCTCTTATCATGAGTTAATGTTGACACATCCGGACCACACTCTCAGCCTTAGTATTATCCCAACCATCACCTCCAACCTGCACATCATTGTGGCTCTCACTATAGTATGAATCTCACCCTCACATGAACCTGATACTGATCCTGATGTCCATCTTGACACTGATTCTAATCTCCTATCTCTAAACTGACACTGACCTTGAACCTTACCTGCCTTTGGCAGTCATTAACAATATGATCATGATCGGAATCCATTCTAACTTTGGCTTTATGTGAACTTTGATCTAGACCATGATCCATGACTCTCAACTGAGGTAACTATGAGTCTGAATCTGAGAGTGATTCTTTTTCTACTTTTCCCCCTTTGAGATGGTTTCTTTCTATGATGTCCAAGTTGGGAGCTACACTCGAGATCCTCAAACTTCAGCCTCCTGAGTAGCTGGTAGTAGCCACTGCACTTGACTTTGAACCTGATTTTAAACTTCACCATGACTGAGCTCTGACACTTCCATGCTCATCCTGACCCTTCCATATTCTTCACTATCACCCCAACACTTAACTTTACCCTGAATCTGACTTTGATCCTCATGTATCTGACCTTTATATCTTTGTAATTACCAGGACATGATCCCTGCATCCTTGTGTGCCAACCTGTCCCTGCAGCAGACACTGATGCTCACATCTCATGTTGACCTTAATGCTGCCTTCACCCTTATTGTATAGTCTCACCCTCACATGTCTTTGACATGTCATTTGATCCTGACTCACATGCTGATTCTAACTCTAACCCTAAACCTGACAAGGAATTTGACCTTCATATTATCCTTACCCTATCCTTCCTTCCTTCCTTCCTTCCTTCCTTCCTTCCTTCCTTCCTTCCTTTCACTATGTAGCCCTGGATAGCTTGAATTAGCTGTGTAGACCAGGTTGATCTTGAACTCACAGAGATCTGACTACATCTGCTTCCCAAGTGCTGGGATTAAAGGTATGACCACAATGCCCAGTTTACCTTATTTCTTGTCCTTCATCCTAATTATGAGATTGGCTCCAATCCTAACCTTGACACTAACTTTTACAATGACAGATTTGACACTGACCTTTATCTTCTCTCTCATCTAACTCTGATTCTCATGCTCATTTTGACCCTGACATGGTTACTAATTGCTATGTTTATCTTAGCCTTCAACTTTAAACTGTCACCCTGATACTGAACTGAGCCACCACAACACTAACCCACCATGTTACCCTCGCTCTTATCATGATCTGATCTCTACCATGACTGACTCTGGATCAGACCTTGAACTTGGTCTCATCCTGACTCTGACCCTCATCTGTGTCCTTTCCATGACTCTGTCCTCATGCTAGCCTTAACGCTGATGCTGTTTCTAGACTCCATAACCCTGTACCTTACTTGAAACTGAACCTTACCTTGGCTCTGACCATGAATCTCAAAAAGACCCAGCTCTTGATTGTGATATTGACCCTGACCCTTACCCTCATTCTGAACTGGACCTTCATCTCACCTTTACTTTGACCATGGCCTTCACTTACAAAGAACATAGCTTAACTCTTATTTCATATTTAAACTTTCTTGGACTCTCAATTTACCCCTAACTTTACCTTGAAGATCACCTTCATTAGACACCAACCTTGACCTTCACTCTGATGACAACCTTTTCCCTGATGTGAAGCTTGGCTCTGATTTTGATAAATATCCTGACTTTGCCCCAAACCCTACCCCTAGCTTGAGCCTAATATTTTCCTGTCCTCATGAACTTGAACCTGACCAGAGCCTGTTACCAGCATGACACTATCAAGAATGTCTTAGAACCTGATGTTGAGCATTGCCATCCGGTGGTTAAATTTGAACACAGAATCTCTTGTAGATGAACACTCATCTAGAATCCTTGAAACTCATGACAGAAATGTGGTAAATTGTGTATCATTCTAATCTGGTTTACATTTGTACTGAATGCTTGCAAATATGCTGCTTTGATTTGTGTTGATATGGTCTACCATAAAGAAAGAAGGCACCCTTAAAAAGAACGAGTGGTTCTCGTTGATTTGTCAGAGTTAAAGCCTGAGTTCCATTCCACTGATTCTAGTCATCATTAGGAATGGTTTTTAGGGGTTGGCAACTGAATCTGAGCTTGACAGCATCTTTATGGCTTGTCTCTCCATCTGCCTATAATTTTCAACTATATTTATTTTAACTCTCAATAAGAAATTTCTATCAAGAACAATGTGTAAATGCAAACTCATTTCAGTTTCACACACATGGCTTAGATTGATTTTATCTTGTTCTCTCATTCATAGGAAGAAAGGGCAATTGAGATAAATTTGAGTTTTTTTCCTCACATAAATCTTATATATCCATGAGGTTAGGTAAATGGATACAATATTTGGAAAAAAAAATTTTTAAGGCAAATCAAACATTCCTCTTTTTTTAAAAAAAGACCCTTTTGCTTCTTAGAAAAAAATGAAGTAAATGTAAGAACACCAAAACATACCCACTTAAAAGAGGCATCCTTACTAAACATAGATCAGTATCACTAGTCACAAGTCATAATTTTAATTAGTTCTTATTTTTTAAATATCTTTTAATTATAGGATATGCAAATATCTTTAGCTGATAATACACACATACTTGTGTTTGCCTCTCCAAAAATGTTGATTGATATGAAATAATGCTCAGTAAAAAATAATGGGCATTTTTTTTTAACTTTTTGTCCTCTAGGTGTCACTTATGTCTACAAAAAGGGGGAAAAAAGCAATTATTCCTATTTGAGATAATAATTAATGTAGAGTTTATTATATTGGGTATAATTTCTATTTGGTTTTTAAAAGTTGTTGCAGGTCATTTACAACATAAATGTAATTTGATATACATTATTTTGTTTAAATTATAATTAAATCATCCTTTAAATCTACAGTTAAAAACGTTAAGGTATTGGGGGCAGGAGAGATGGCTCAGTGGGTAAGAGTACATACTGCTCTTCCAGAGGACCCAAGTTCAATTCCCAGCAACCAAATCATTTGGCTCACAACCTCCTGTAGCTCTGGCTCCTGGGGCATCCAGTACTTCTGGCTTCCTTGGTGTGTGTGTCCTGGAGGACGCCAGACATCTGCCGTGAGTGGGGTTCTGTCTGTGGTCCTGAAAGGCAGACTGGGGATGAGACTCCTGGTCTTGAGTCCTGCTTAACACACAAGTACACACACACACGTACACACACACATACACACATGTACGCACACACGCACGCACACACACACACACCCCCACACACGCACACACACACACACGCACACACACACACACACACACAGGCACACACACACACACACACACACACGCACACACACTGTTTTAGGAACAGGGTTTCTATGTGTCCCCAGCTGGCCTGAAACTTGCTATGTACTCCAGGCTGACATTAAGCTCACAGAGTTCTGCCTGCCTCTGCCCCCTGGGTGCTGGGATTAAAGATGTGCACTGCCACACACATAATTTTTATTAAAAAATCTTTAAAAAGAAGAAAAGGAAAAAAAGGTATTATCTAATCCTATGTTGTATATACACAAGGTACCAACTTGTATATTTGGCCCTATTAGCCTAGGCCAAAACCCTCACTGCCAGGCCAGGCATAATAACACACACACGTTTAATCCTAGCACTTGGGAGGCAGAGACAGACAGATCTCTATGAGTTCAAAACCTGCCTGATCTACATAGAGAGTTTCAGGCCAGCTAGAGCTACATCTTGTCACAAAAACAAAGCAAAACAAACAAAAATCCCCAAAACATCTCTTCTTAAGGCCCACTCCAAGTCACCCAATGGAAGACAAAAATTATAATAGATAAATTCTGACATTTCTTATTAAGACACCATGCAATTTCCACTGTCATAAATTCTCCTTCAATGCAACTAGAAATAAGCCCTGTCTACCCATTTATAGGCATGTTCCCAGGAATCTTACTCAGGGGCTCTGACAAGTCATGAAGTCATGGGTACAAGAACTGAGCTCAACCTGGTCAGACTGGGACTCTAGTTTTTATATCTTCAAAAATTTAATACAATAGGAGACACATTCTTTTTTAAAAGGATTTTATTTTTATTTTTAATTTTGTGTGTGTGTGTGTGTGTGTGTGTGTGTGTGTGCCCATGTCTGTGCATGTGCCTTTGGAGGCCAGAAGAGAGTGTTGTATCCTCTGGACCTGGAGTTACAGGTGGTTGTGAGCCGTGCTATATTGTTGCTTTGGACCAAATTCCCCAGCCCTTGAAGAGCAGGATGCTGTTAACCTTAACTGCTGAGTCACCTCTCCAGTCCCAAGGAGATACTCATAAATCATTCTTATAAATAAATGTGCTGAATGCTTTGAAGTTTTACTAGACAATTGTCTCTTATTTCCAGAGAGAAGTAAAGATTATTTACTCAATGAAAGACTGTAATTAATATACATAGTGATTGTACTGGATATTAGGTTTGCAGAGACACAGGTCTTAAATGGGACAATATTATCAGAGCCTTGTGTTTGTTTTGTTTTTTGAGATATAGTCTCATGTATATTAGGAAAATAGGAGTTTTAACTCTCTCCTGGATAAATGTTAGGATTAGAAGTTGAAGTCACAGGTAGGAAAGAAGAGCAACCAACCTCCTAGAATCCATATCAGTGAAGCCCATGAGGGGTGCCTACTGATCAGTGAGCCTGCAGTAGCCACATGGGACAAACAGCTGGGGAACTTTGTGTAGGTACAGAGCCATGCAGTTTGGGTAGAGAATTTTCAAGGCCTCCATTCTTTCCAGATAGATAAGGGTTTCTGGAAGACTTGTTCGCAGAACCTTGTGATTGAGATTTATGGGGGTTCTGGATGGGCTTGTTTGCAAAGCAAGGCTTGCTTTATGGTTTGTGGAGTTCACGAGGTAACCCCATGCTGACCTAGAACTTGCAATGGAACAGGATGATCTTGAATTCCTGCCTCCACTTTGAAGTGTGGTGCACCATCATACCTGTTTTGTTTCTATTTTTATGTATGCATGCCTAAAATCCTACAAATAATGCATATTGATAAATATTTTACCACAGTGTGTTACATAGTTTACCAAAGGAATAAATTAGATTTTGTCTTTCTCTGGGCATGGAGGTGCACGCCTTTAACCCCAGTACACAGGAGGCAGAGGCAGGCAGATCTCTGTGAGTTCCAGGCCAGCTTGGTCTACGTAGCAAGTTCCAGGTCAGCCAAGGTTACATAGTCAGACGATGGTTCCAAAAAGCAAAGAAAAAAATGTCTTTCAGGTGAAATTAGTGCATTTTTTTTGCTCACTAGAGGGTCTTTTTATCACCAAATCATTGTTCTTTCTCAATGCTTTTTGCGACGTCTTCAACCATTCTTTTGGGATTCTCTTGGCCGGCTATGACCTTTTTTTTTTTTTTTCTTCAGATTTTAAAATCACGCAGCAGTGCTGAGCTAAACTACCAGCAGGTGGAGACGCGGAGCGGATGCGCATATCCCAAGAGCCTGCGGGGCGCAAGCGCACTGGCTTGAAGGAACAGGTGGTGGGAATCCGGCTGTTGGCCCAGGCGGGGATTCTATTTCCCAGGTGTTCCTACTTCTGAAGGAGAGGACTGCCCAGATCTGCCTGCTAATCCCCGAGTCTCCTCAGACCGCCTCAGCAGGCGTTCCGGAGACTGCCAGGGGTCCTGCGCTCCCCCAGAACAATAGTTTGGCGGCCGGTGCACCTGGAATAATCTCTGAGGTCCAGTTGAGTCTTTTCAACAACGCGCACGTTTCCTAGCAACAGTGAGTCCTGTTCCCTCTGGCACTGTATAGGAGGTGTAAGGGCAGACACCCCTCTTTCTGCACATTTTGCCAACAGTGGCACCCTGAACGCTGGCCAGCATGCGTTGGGGAACAATAGGAGGGTTATACGCCAAAAAAAAAAAAAAAAAAAAAAAAAAAAAAAAATTGCAAAACTATTAGGGTTCATTAAACTTGCAAGCCGTGACTGCGTTGCTGGTAAAAGAGGCTCGATTGAGGTGGGTAGAGAGATTTGTTACAGCACTGCGGGTCCCGAAGGCTGGAAAGAGGAAGGAGAGAGAGTTCTGGCCCCAGGTAGATCCCAGGGGTTCAGCCCCTACTCCTTTAGGAAAGAAAGTTTCCCGCTTGCAGCATGTGAATCTCAGGGGTGATAGGAAAAGTAAAGACAATGCTTGGAGACATGGGGATTCGAGAGGTTCTGGAAGCTTCATTAATTTTAACGTAAAATTTCCTTAGTTCTCTTGTTTCATATTGAGAACTACAGTTGATGAAGACCAGAAATTTCTATGTGAAAGTATTTAATAACAGTACTAGTAAAGTGGGTGTATCAGTCATTAGAGAGGTAAGTGGGAATTTCTCAGTGGAAATATAAAATCAAACCATCCCCCACAACCTCCAACTAGATAGACTTAGCTCTCCAGCAAGGAGAAACCTCAGACACCACTCCATCCCTGAGAAAAAACACACAATAAACAGAATAGATTTACAGTCCCTGCAAAGGGCATTATATGAAGTCTTGGTTCTGGTCCATGACCCACTGTGGGGTTTTATCAAGACTATGTGATTGGCAAGTGGGAGTCCCACTTGGAACATGTGGAGGAACACATCTCTGTCATGTAGATTTAAAATTAGGCTTTCAGTATGATGTTTTGCCAGTTTGTCACAGCTTGGTGGTGGCAACTTGAAGAATTTTTGTTGAACTCCCATTTTCAAGTGCTTTGGCACCATCATTCAGGCAATTCTGAGATCTAGTCATCATCTCAAACTGAATTAGGGAAAATCTTACGACCATTAACAGTTGATTTGGATTTCTGCAAGCTGTGTCTATGTGATTATGAATGTCTATCTAGACGAATAGTGCTGGTTTGGCACAGTGGAACGTTCTTTCATTTGTTGTCCAATATGTATCTTTTTCAAGATGAGAAACACCCTTGTTTTGAAAAGAGCCCCACTTTGTCTACTAGCCTGTGATGGTCACTATTGATTGCCAACTTGACAAGATCTAGAATCACCGAAGAGATGAGCCTCTGAGCATGACTGTGAGAGATGCTCTAGATTACTTAGATGAGGTGGGAAGACTCTCCCTAAACAAAAATCACCATTCCATGAATAAAAAATGAGCTGAGCACCAGCACTGGGCTCTCTCTTTGCTTTTGACTCTGGAAGCAATTGACCAGCTTCATGCTCCTGCCTTCCCTGTCATCCTGGACTAGCCTCAAATTGTGAGCCCAAATAAACCCTTCCTTCCCTAAGTTGCTTTTGTCAGAGCAATGATGAAGCAACTAATACATACCCCCCTCCAAACACTTACTACAGGCATAAGTATTTTCTCTATTTTTTTTGTGCAATGCCAAGACCCCATGAAGACAGTGGCATTAGTCTTTGTGATGGAATAAATTTCCGGAAGTTGTTTATACTTTGAGGGTGAACTCCGTCATGGTATTTTTTAAAAGATTAATTTATTTTATGTTTATGAGTGTTTGCCTGCATGTATATATGTGTTCCACATGCATGCAGTGCCCACAGAGGCCAGAAGAGGGTGTCAGAACCCCTGGAACTGGAGTTACAGAAGACTGTCAGCTACCATGTGGGTGCTGGGAACAGAACCTGGGTCCTCTGCAAGAGCAGCCAGTGCTCTCTTTGAGCACTGAGCCATCTCTTAACATCTGAGCCATATCTTTGGAGCCCCTGTGATGATATTTTTAAGTTTGAACAAGTAAAATTAGGTCAAGGTTAACATAGGAATCTCTAACAGGATGGTTCAAGAATGTGCAGAAAGCATCAGTGTGAGAACAATTTGGTACCGAAAAGGAATGTCCACTGATCAATCATTGTGCTATCAGCATGAAATAACAAGTCAATTTACATAAAGCCCCAATTCTGATTTTACACTTTTGGTACATACACAGAAAATTATGGTAAACGATATATTTTCTTTGTATGTATTGAAACATATATAAATATACAAACATAATTTAAAATTTAAAACTATAGTGTTAAAATATAATTGTTAGTATACTAGATAAAACAGCATCTATTAAATTTACTATGTTAGAGGCTGGAGAGATGTATCACTGGTTAAGCGCACTGACTGCTCTTTCTTGTAAAGGACCAGGGTTTGATTCCCAGCATCCACATGGCAGCTACAACCATTCTAACTCCAGTTCCATGGGATCCAATGTCCTCTTCTGACCTCCGAAGGCATTGCATGACACAGGTGCACTTACACACATGCAGGCAATACATTCACACATGTAAAATAAAAATAATAAATAAAAAAAAAACAAAAATCAAATCTATTTAAACATTTTTACTTTTATTTTTTAGTTTTATGTATATAAGTGTATTGCCTGCATCTATGTAAGTGCACCCAGATCATGCAATGCCCATGGAGGTCAGAAGAGAGTGTCAGGTCCCCTGGAACTGGAGTTACAGATGGTTGTTAGCTGCCATGTGGGTGCTGGGAATTGAACCCAGGTCCTCTGCAAGAGCAATCAGTGCTCTTAACCACTGAGCCATCTCTCCAGCTCTCCACTGCTATCTTTAATTAAAGCGATAATTCTTTCATTATCAATATATAAGAGATACCTAGAGGACAGGAAGTTACAAACTGCCCAGGTAAGCTTTGTGAGAATTTATCTTATTAATTAAAAACTTTGATAAAGGGGCTGGAGAGATGGCTCAGTGGTTAAGAACACTGGTTGTTCTTGCAGAGGATCCAGGTTCAAATCCCAGCACCCACATGGCAGCTAACAATTCAGTTCCAGGTGATCTGACAGCCTCTTCTGTCCTCCGTGGGCACTACATGACATGCATGCACTTACCTACATGCAGGCAATACATGCATACACATAAAATAAAATAATAACAAAATATTAAAAAAACTTTGATAAGGTCAATTCCAAACACAAATGTATTACGAGTCAAAGGCATTTACATATTTTGCTAATTCACTGACGTTTTAAGAATAAAGAATGAGGGGCTGGAGAGATGGCTCAGCAGTTAACATGGTGGCTAACAACCATCCATAACTCCATTTCCAGGGGATCTGACTCTGTCTTCTGACCTCTATGGGCATTGCATGACATGGGTGCACTTACATATGCACAGGCAGTACACTCATACACATAAAATAATTTTTTTTTTGTCTTTTGTTTTTTTGAGACAGGGTTTCCCTGTAGCTCTAGCTGGTCTAGAACTGAATATGAAGACCAAGCTGGCCTTGAACTCAGAGAGCCACCTGCCTCTGCCTCCCGGGTGCTGGGATTAAAGGTGTGCACCACCAAGCCCCACTTAAATATTTTTAAGAAAAATGAAGAATGGAATAAAATTATGTTATGTTTAATGAGAATGTGCCTTTGGTATATGTTTTAGCCTGGGTTATCCTAAGAGAATAGCATAGATTGACAAAGGTTAAACATCAAACATTTACTTCTCACATTTCTGGAGACTAGGAAGTCCAAGATCAAGGTGCCAGCAGATCTGGCAAGCCCTCCTCAGGGTTTGTTGATGACTTAGATGGTGAAGAAGAGAGAGAGGAAATAAGTATTCTGTCTGGTTTTACAAAGTCTAATCCCATTCATGTCTACAGGCCCTACCATCAGATTACGGGTTAGGATTTTAACATATGAATGGGAAGTGTGACTATTCCTTCCTTGAAGGAAGAATGTACCTTTTAGGTGAACCTATGTTGTTCTTACAATCACCTTGTTTACTACAAGAAGAAATTAGGTTTTTTTCATTAAACTTTTTTTTTGGATCTTTTTCAGATAGGGTCTCTTTGTAGCCCCACCTGGCCTGGAGCTCACTATGTAGACTGGGCTGGCCTTGAACTCACAGAGATCCACCTGCCTCTGCTTCCTGAGTGCCGGGATTAAAGGCATGCATCACCACGCCCGACTTTTCTTTAAACATTTTTTATTGAGCTTGTGTACATTTCATACAACAGTTCTTAATTAAATTTAGACCCCCCCTCCCCCACCCATACCCCCTCAACCCTCAACCCCCCACCAGACCTCATGTATTCAGCCATACATGTTAAGTCCTATCCAGTCAAGCATCTATACCCAGATGTCCTTCAGTGCAAATTCATCCACTGGAGTCTAGTCAGCCCATCCAGAGACCGTAAGTAAGTAAGGCATGCTCTCTCACCCAGCAGTAATCAGTCTCCAGTAGTTCTCAGTCTAGGGTCATCCTATCAGCCATGTCTCTTGCTCCACATTGGGCCCTTGTCTAATTGGGTTGGCATGGATCCTGTGCCACCATTGCCACACGTTCACATGTGTCAGCTTCAGTGCCCTGAAAGCCTCTGCTTCCATGTGTTCATGAACCAGCCCTGGCCCTTACAATCTTTTCGTCCCCTCTTCTAAATGGTCCCTGAGCCGTGGGTGGGTGAGGTTTAATATAGGAGTCCCATCCAGGGACACACACTCTGTAGTCTCTTATTCTTTAAAACTTGGCCAGTTGTGATCTGTGTGCATCGCACTCTGTTGTATAAGGAAGCTTTAGTGGTGAGAGTTGAAGGCTGTATTAGCTTTTTCTCTACCCCTCATTCTGCTATGTTCCATGAACTTTAGGTATAAAGATTTAACTGTAGATATGTCATCTAGGACTTGGAGTCTCTCAGATATATATTCTCTGTGTCTGACAAGTTGTGGAATGCTGTAGTAGCCTCCATTTTGGCAAAAGGAAGTGTCTTTGATGAATGGTGTACAGTATGCTTGTCTATAAATACAAGGATCCATATTTAGCACACGGTACAAAATTTGTCTAGAGACATGACAGAGAGAGGGTTTTCGTTAGGACCTATGTCCTCTCCAGTCATGTGTATTTGGCTGAGTTTACAGTGCCAACCACGAGTTCACTCCCATTGAGAGGGCTTTTAAGTTCAATTAGACAGCTGTTGATCCCCCCCCCCCAGATAAGAATGCTACTCCTGCACCAATAGAGGTAGTTTGCCATGATGGTCGTTATGGTTATTAGGCTTTAGGACTGGGCTGGACCATTGATTGATTTTCTCCTTTGGCAGTTTGCATATTTGTATGTAAATGGGTGGAACTAGAGAATGTTATACCAAGTGAAGTAACATAAATGCAGAAAAGCAAGCGAGGTATGTTCTCCCTCATTTGCAGATTGTAGCACCAATCCCTTATACCTGAGTATATATATTCTGATGTAACATCAGTACCTAGGAAAATGGAAAGGATACACGGAAGTAAAGGAAAACAAAAACCTGAAAGAGGGGTTAGTAGGGAACAGATGTTACCAGTGGGGAGGTGGGGAAAGTGGGAGTGCCTGCCTGGGAGGAGAGGAAGGAGGAACATGCAGGAGGCCATGGTGTGTGTGGGGGGTGGGGATCAGGAAAGGGGGATAGTGGGAGGTGGGTGTTATGGGGAGAGGGTGGGGATAATGGTGCTGAGACTGGGGAGGGAGGAGGGAGGGAGGATGGGAGGAAAAAGAGTAGAGTTGAATGAATCTTGGGGTAGGGAACCCAGAGGGAAATGTGATGCCACCGAAATCCCCTGAGAAATGCACATACAGTGTCTAAACATTAGTGCATATGTATACCTGGGAGCTGCTTGGCAGGAACACAGTACCAGACAGAAGAGACTTCCCTTTGAGTGGTTGGTGAGAGTCATTCAAGCAGAACTCTTAGTTATCTCCCAGAACTAGAAGACCCTACTGCTGAAGACAGGACATATCTCAGACATAGGACTTGAAGCAATGGAGCAGGAACTAACCTGGAAACCTTCTACCTGAAGTTTAGCCCTCATAATGCTAGATGATGATATGCAAACTGCTAAGGAGTTATTTTTAAAAAAGAATGCTTGAAACTGAGCCTGTTTGGACTGACACAGACTCTTCCAGTACCACAGCCCAGCCTCTTCATCCATTGTACCCCTCACAGTAAAGCTGTGACTTCAAGATGAATGACACGTGCTCATCCGTGCTTGTGTTCACTTGATTTAATCTAAGCAGCAATAGGGAATTTGAGGAATGTATGCAACTGAGCTCTTTGTACTGATACAATTTTTTTTCAATACTATGTATTATATACAACCAAGATGTTTATAAGATTGATGGGATTTTAAAAATCCCTCAGAAAGTCACATGCATCTAAATTATATTTTCTGTCTTTGAGTTAGAGCAAGTCGGAAGAATTGAGCTCTATACAGTAACTTCTTGTTGAGTTAAAATAAATGTCATTGAAAATTGAATTTATGTGAGCAGACTAGCAATGAAAAAGAGATCAGACATTGGTCTCTCAAGAAAAAGCTTATTAACTGCCAGAACTAACTGAGGCTATATCTGAGACATGTTAAAAAAAAAGAAGAAGAAAAAGCATTCTTCTCAAATGTACTTTTTAACTTTGACATAAACTCCATTAATGCAAATCAAAGGAATATATTTGAAAACACATAGTACAAGTGTAAGCAAGTTAAGAATTATATGTAATTTTCATGTGCATCTCTATTGTGAGTTACAAAGAATCTGGGTTAGGCTAGCACACAAGTAAACTTTCATGTTCAAACTCATTCAGAATCATTATGAAGGTCAGGGTCATGCTGGGGGTCAAAGAAAGGTGGAGGGTCAAGACCATGAAGACAATGAGCTTTAGAATCATGCTAAGGAGCAGGATTGGTGTCGTGGTATATATTGGAGTTAAGTTGGAGGGGAGGGTCAGTCAGGGTATTAGTGTAAGGGTGAGGATGAAGAGAGGTCTGCTATAGGGTCAGGGTGAGAGTGGCTGTACATTTCAGGGTCAGTGTCTTGGAGAGGGTGAGTTTGAGGATCAATTAAGAGTCAATGTCTGGAAAGGTAAAAGCAAGGGTCCAATGAATGTATGAAGTTCGTGTCTAGGGTGGTTTAGGATCCAGGTGGAGGTGAAAGTGGTAATAAGGCTAAGGCAGTTGTTGAGAAGAAATGGGTATAGATCTGGGTTAGTGTAAGGACTTCAGCAGGGATTATAGACATTGTAAAATATGAACTAAGGTATGACCAGAATTAAGTTCAAGTAAGATCAGAGTCAAAATTGTGAATGCCAGAGTGAGGGTAGTGTAAGGGCTGGGGTCAGATGTTGGCCATTATCAGAGTGATTTTAAAGGTCAGGTTGATAAGTAATAACTGAAGAGCAAGGAGGTCACAATATTGCGGGTCAGGGTCAAGTTGCAGATTGATTGGCATCAGGATCATGGTGGAAGATAGAATCTAGGTAGGTGTGAGAACAAAGTCAAGTGGTGAATCAGAGGCTTTATGTGATCAGGGTAAGCCTGAAGCCGTAGGTTGGAATCAGCATCGAGGTTATGATAAAGAATAGGATTGGGCTGATCTCACATTCAGGGCTCAAATTCAGTTAACATGACCACAAGCATGAGACCAAGGACAAAATCCTGGCAATAATGAGGGTGAAATTCATCATAACTATCTGTCTCTAGGTGGGAACCAGCATCAGGTACAAGGCAAGGAATAGATTCAAGGTAAGGAGAAGAATTTGAGTCTGTTTTATCTCATGGTGATGTTTGGGGTAGACTTCAGTTTCACAATCAAATCAGTCTCAAGATGGAGGGGCCATAATTAAAGTAAGGGTCAAAGTATAGGTCAAGGTCATTGTAAATGTCTCTTAAGTATCATGGTCAGGTACAGATTCAGTTCATAGTCAAGGTGATGGTCAGGAAGAATGTCCATGTCACAATCCGGAAGCAAGGTTAAAGTCATAATGAGGTCAAGATAATAGTAGCTGACAATCATGGCCAGGTTAATCTTCAGGTTTAGGGTGAGATTTAAGTAAGGATAGCAATGAGACTGCAACCAAGTCAGGTTGAGGGACAAGGTCAGAATCGGGGTAATGTCAGGAAGAAATGGTGTAGGCTAAGGGTCAAAATCAAGTACAGGGCCAGGGTAAGAGTTTAGATCAAGGTAAGTGTGGGTGAGGTCAAAATGAAACTGAAATCAAGAGTCAAGTGTAGAATCAGCACCACTGTATGATGAAAGGGATAGTCTACATAGATGTACTAAGAAGGGTCATGGCCATAGACTTAGTAAACAAAATGGTAAAGTGTGGTGAGAGAGGAACCCTCAGTTGAGAGTCACAATGAGGGTTAGATTGTTGGTCACAGTCACTGTCAATTTGACTGATGTGGGAAGAGTCAGGATAAAAGTTAGGGTCAGTTATGGGTCATGATTAAATACAGGGTCTTGGTCCATGTAAGAGTAATGTCAAGATCACGTTCCTGGGGCTGGAGAGGTAGCTCAGCAGTTAAGAGAACTGACTGTTCTGGCAGAAGACCCAGGTTCAAATCCCAACACCTGCATGGTGGCCAACAACCATTTGTAACTCCAGTTTCAGGGGATCTGACCCCCTCTTCTGTCCTCTTCGAGCACTGCACAACATGGGTACACTTACATGCAGGCATAACACTCATAAAATTTAAAAAAAAAATCACATTCATGATGGTCATGATGGTGTCATGGTTAGAATCAGGGTCAAGATTCAAGGTAGGTTAAAGGCACATGCCTTTAATCCAAGCACTTGGGAGGTAGAGGTGGATCTCTGTGAGTTTGGGGTTACCTGATCTACATAGTTCCGGGTCAGCTGAGGCTACAGGGAAACCCTGTCTTAAAAAAAATTAAGAACATTGTCAGGACTGAGGATGTAGGCCAGTTTCAAGATGAAGGATAGAGTCACTTACCAGGCCTGGTGGTGCATGTCTTTAATCCCAGCACTCTGGAGACAGAGGCAGGCAGATCTCTATGAGTTAGAGGCCAGCCTTCCCAGTTAACATAGAGAGTTCCAGTCAGGACTACATAGTGAAGCTAAAGTGTACAGGCAATGTCAGTGACACAGTCAAGGTTAAGGTTATTGTTACCATCAGGAGCCTTACTGAGCCACAGATAAAGTCAAGGTCAATCTTAGGGATATGGTGACATTTATAGTGTAAATCAGGTTAAGTGTCAGTTTAATGTGAAGGCCTGAGTTGAGCCGAGCATCAGATCAGGGGTAAGGGTAAGAGCGAAGGCCACGATACGATTCAAGATAAGAATAAGGGTGAAGCAAACCTGAGTACGCACAATTTCAGCCGCCCAATATCTGACAAAGGTGCCAAGAACATACAACGGAGGAAAGACAGCATCTTCTACAAATGGTGCTGGCAAAACTGGATCTCTACCTGTAGAAGAATGAAAGTAGATCCTTATCTTTCACCTTGCATAAAATTCAACTCCAAATGGATCAAAGACTCGAATGTGAAACTGGAAACCCTGAAACTATTAGAAGAAAATGTTGGCAGCATATACAGGATATAAGTGTAGGAAAGGATTTTCTAAATCAGACAGAAGTTGCCCAGGAATTAAGGTCAGCAATCAACAAGTAGGACCTCATTAAACCAAAAAGCTTCAGTACAGCAAAAGACACAATCAAAAAAGTGAAGAGAAAACCCACAGAATGGGAAAAAAATCTTCGCCAGTGACACATCTGACAGAGGTTTAACATCCAGAATATATAAAAAATTAAAAAGACAAGCGAGAAACCAAATGACCCAATTAAAAATGGGCGAAAGATCTAAACAGAGAGTTCTCAAAGGAAGAAATAAAGATGGC
>NW_008331995.1:3428579-3432543 GCF_000622305.1 Nannospalax galili | reverse complement strand
AAAATGTTCTGTAACTATAGTGAGTCACCTGTCCTCTTGTTCAGAGAGGACATGGAGACCCCATGAGATGGACTTGAACCAGTGTCCAATTTACAAAAAGGAGGGTCAACTCAGAGGAAATATCTCATTCTTGTTTCCAAGTGAAACCAGACATCTTCAAACAGGACCTTTGACTTATCTTCACATAGATGGAACTGGAAAAAGAAAGGAGCCAGGAGCTCCTGAGGGTCAACTCAGAGGAAACATCTCATTCATGCTTCCAAATGAAGCCAGATATGGTCAAGCACGACCTTTGACTTATCTGCACATAGATGGAACTGGTAAAAGAAAGGAGCCAGGGGCTCTTCCCAAGCCCATGTGACCCGAGGAACAGATCCTCAAATGACCTTAAGTGTAAAAATAAATTTATTTATTTGGGCCAACTGTATGGTCATAAACACCCCAAAGGAAAGTATAACCAAAGAATAAAGTCATCAGTATATTTCTTTGAGTTTGAGGGATTATACTTCCCAGACATTAGGCTTAAGTCCATATAAAAAGTTATTTAGAAAATTATTTCTCATTGATGATTTTGTTCCTAACCAGAAAGTGCTGCTCAGATGTAAGACTTCAAATCTTGGTCTCCAATACTGTAGTGCCCACCTGTAGCTAAGGGAGACAACCAGCTATTGTTCTAAAATGATGGATAAATTTGTTTTTTCCCCCTATCTAGAAGCCTTTGAGAGGGAACTGACACTGATTCTAAGCACTCCAACAGCTATCAAAATACCTGAAAGCAAATCCTGAATCCATCACTCTAGAGTCCAGCCTTGGAAGACAAAAGAAAAATGAGGAGGAACCCAATAGATGGATGCTTTTGGAAGCCCTTGTCAAGAAATTCCAATGGGGTCTCATATAAACATTTGAAAATTGCCCTGTTCTGATTTTTTTCTAGTTCCCTGTCTAGAACTTGTAATGCTAATTACTCTTGTCTTTAATTCTCCTTCACATCTCCTATTCATGATTCAAGGGCTTTCTTTTCCCCTTAGAGATAAGAGTTATGCAATTTGGGAGTCTTTTAGATAGACCCACTGAAGGGGTGCTCCAGTTGCCTTACCCTGCATCCCTGTTCAGCATGGAAGAAGCCAGAGCAATCTGAGTCCCTATTCCCTATTGGCAATTTGGGTAACCTCTTCAGAGGATGGTGTGATAAGAATAGGAGGTAGGAATTGGCTAGGCAGTTAGGGTAAAAATACCCCAAAGAAAAGTAGCCAGTTTTTTGGCTAAAACTCACAATGTCTTTGGGCCTCTTAGCAGCATACTCTGTTCCAAAGGCCAAAAACGTCGAAAATATTTGGGAGCTTTTATCTAATCCTTAAAAGATTTTAGGGTTACTTCTTCAGAGGGGAGAATGTTAGAGTAACCAGAAGCCCCATAAATAAATAAATCAAAGAAGAAAGAGTACATGAAGTTATCAGAAGAAAGTGATGGGAAGATAAGGGAGGAGTTGGAGGGGAGGAGGTGAGCATGGATTTGATCAAAACACCTTATATGCATGTATGAAATTCTTAACAAATTACTTATTTTTAAAAAAGAAATGATCAGTATCAGTGGCTATTGGTGGAGTGAAGAACAAACTAAAATTAGATAGAAGAGCACGCAGTGTTATCAAAGAAGTCAGTGCTAGCAGGGATGCGTGGAAAAGGAATTCAGGTATGCTGGTGGTGAGTAGATATTAATAGCGGTGCTGTGGAGAACAGTAGATTAGTGCGTCATAAAACCAAAAGCAGAGCTACCATAGGAATGATCTGTCTATCTTGCTTCTGGGCATAATCTCAGAGAAAATGAATTTGGCACACCAAAGATAGACAGACATACACACAGAGACAAGCACAAACACAGTAGTTCAGATATGAAATCAACATAGGTTCCTATCAAAAAATAGACAGATAAAGAAAATTTGCTATATATACAAAGAAGAATAATTTTCAGCCAAAACCAAGAATGGAACTTAGTCATTTTCAGGAAAACTGATGGAATTGGAAGACATTGTAAATGATAACCCAGAAAACACCCTACTCCAACAAAAACAGCTTTCCCATGTTCCGTTGTCTGGATGTTAGAAATGAAAATGCTCTAGTGGTTATTGAAGATGGAGAGGGCATTGTGGGTGTATGTGTAAGGTGGGGGTATATTTATCAGACCATACTATAGGGTCACAGGACCCTAATAAAACCTACAAATAATGGATTAATAAAATATGTATTACAAAAGAAAAAAAATAAGTGTGAAGGTGTATGTGGGGTTATGATCAGAATCGTTTAACTAGCTTAGGAAGAAGCATGGTAAAGGTCATAGTTTTCATACTTATGGTCCGGATCAGATTGATGATAAAGTTCAAATTCGTGGTTAGATTTAGTGTACAAATCAGATTGCAAGGGCTGGAGAGATGGCTCAGCGGTTAAGAGCACTGACTACTCTTGCAGAGGACCTTGGTTCAATTCCCAGACCACATGGCAGCTAACAATTGTCCATAACTCCAATTCCAGGGATCCAGTGCCTTCTTCTGGCCCCATGGGCACTGCATGACATGGGTACACTTACATACATGTAGGTAATATAGTCATATATGTAAAATAAAAAAATATTGTTTTAAAAAATCAGGTTGCAAGTCATAGTCAAAGTGAAAAATCAACGTTTGGGTGTCAGTAAGGATTAGAGAGATTCAGAGTGAGAACTAGGGTTAATTTCAAGGTCAAGTTTAGTAGTGGGGAGTTCAGAGTCAGTTTTAAATGCCATCACCATCAGATTTAGTTTTAATATCAGTCTCTGAACAGGGTCCAATTTATGGTCAGTCAGGGTCAGAGTGAGGACAGTGTCCACATGGTGGTATGGGTCAGCATGAATGTCAAGGTCCAGATGAGGATACAAATCAGGGTCAGTGTGAGGTTCATGGTCCACAAAGACATGGAAAGATACAAAGTCATCAATACTGTGAGGCTAACATTTGAGTTAAGAATCAGAATAAGGGGCTGGAGAGATGGCTCAGCATTTCAGCAGTTAAGAGCACTGGCTGCTCTTGCTGAAGACCTGGGTTTGGTTCCCAACATTCACATGGTGGCTAACAACCATCCGTAGCTCTAGTTCCAGGAGATCTGACACCCTCTTCTGACCTCCCCAGGCACTGTGCAACATGGGCACACTTACATAAGTGTAGGCAATGCATTCCTATACATAAAAATAATAAAAGTATTTTTAAAAGAATCAGAATAAGTATTAGGCTGATGGAGTTAAAGATAAGGTTAGATAAGTGTCAAGATCTAGATCAATAAAGGCCATGTCAGAGTTGGGATGAATTTGAAGGGGAAAATCATGGTCAAAGGAAGGATTGGGCTGGGGCAAATTATAAGAGTAAGTATCTAAACAAGGTTCAGGTAAAAGTTCAAGTATCACTGTAGGAGAAAGGAAATTTTCAGGGTCTAAGTCATGATCAGAGAGATGTGTCAAGATGGATGAACAGAAGTGTATATGTAAGGTACAGAGTCAGGGTCAGTGTGAAGTTGATAGTGCAGGCCACAGTTAGGCTCTAGATACAGCTTAGAACATGGTGAAGGTCAAGTCATTGGTATGGTTAGTGTCAGTATTATGACCAGGTTTGGGGTGAAGTTCAGGTTAAAGATTAGGTAGAGGCTTGGTGTCAAGGTCAGCATATAAAAGTTATTGTTATAGAGCCAGGCATGTGGCGTACACTTTTAGTCCCAGCACTTAGGAGGCAGTGGCAGGCTGATCTCTCTGAGGTTGAAGCCAACCTAGTAGCTAGCTATGGCTATAGAGAGATCCTGTCTCAAAAAAGAAAAAAAATTATTGTTATAAGCACTCTGTAAAATATTGTGGGAATTCCTCATAAAATTATTTTTTAGAAAAAGGCTAGGCATCTAGCTCAGTGGTAGAACACTTGCCTAACACAGTAAAGGCCTTGGGTTTA
>NW_008331995.1:3406869-3428468 GCF_000622305.1 Nannospalax galili | reverse complement strand
AGGATCTCAGTGAGAAACTTGTACACTTACGTTCATTCCAGCTTTATTCCCAAAAATCCAAAGAGAAGCACGCAAAAGGTTCACAGATGACTGGATAGACAAAATGTGGTCTATATATTTATACATATGTTAGAATATTATTCCCTCTTAGAGGTGAAGGAAATTTTGTTATAGGCTACAACACAGTTGAACCTTGCTAAAAAAAAATGAACCAGTAACACAAAGGCGACATTGTATGACTCCTCCCATAACAGGTACCCAGAATAGTCAAACTCACAGAGGCAGAAAAATCCAGAATAACTCAGGAAGTACAATAGTGCTTGCTAGAAAATGGGAGAGGGAGAAAAGTGGAGTTGTTTTAGGGTCTCGATTTTTACAAGATTAAAAGGAGGAGCTCTGGAGATTGATTGAATAAGGCAACTATACTTAATGCTGCTGAATGGTATGCTTTAGAAAGGGACATACTGGGAGTCTAGCAGGATATGGGTAAGAGTAGGGTTTAAAGTGAGGGTCAAGGTTAGAGTGTCATTTCAAACAAAGAGTTTGAAGGTAAAGGTCAGCTAAAGGCCAGGGTAAGCGAGAAGATAAAAGAAGGATCAGGATAAGAGGCAGGTTCTGGGTCAGGCATTTACACAGCATCAAGCTCAGGCTCACGGTCATGGTGAGAACCAGTGTGAGAGTCAGAGTCACCCAGAGTCATTTGAGTGTCTAGATCAAGGTCAGGTTCAGGATCCAAGTCATTCTGTATATCAGGATGAAGAGTAAGGTCAGATTCAGAGGGAATGTAAGGGAAATACCCAGGATCAACAGCTGCATACAGGAGGTCTCAAAGTCAGTGTCAGGACCATAGACAGGTCCAGGAACACGGTGGCGGCCAGAGTTTGGGATGACATGAGTTTCAGGGATGAGATAAGGATCAGATTCAGGACAGGACTAGGTCTACCTCAGAGGTATAGTGTGTGAGGCAAGTTCTATGTGAGGGTGAGAATCAGAGTTCAGGCATCAACTAAGAGTCACTGCAGGATCAGAAATGGTGTAGAGGTCATGTTCTGTGTCAGAGTGAGTCAAGCTGAGGGTCTGGTTCAATAAATTGTTCTAAATCAGTATCAGGCTCAATATCTTGATGAGGGTCAGTTTCTCTGTGTCAGGGGAGGTTTAGGGCTTACCCAGAGAAAATATTATATTCAATTATTGAGAGCCAAGGCAGATTTAAGGTAAGAGTCAGAGAAAGGATTTTATTTAGGGTCAGTTTAAAGTTAAAGGCCAGTCCAAGATCAGAGTGTGTGTTAGAGTGGGGGTAAGGGTGAGGGTGAGATTTACCAGCATCTTGGGAGTGAGTGTTGTGCAAAGCAATTAACCAAAACAGACTGCATCTCTTTAGAGGGGCACATTCTGCATTCACAGGAAGCCAGCAGCTGCTTCATGATCCTCCACATCACTCTCTTCGACTTACTGCTTTACCTCTTGTAATAACTGACTGCAGCCCTGTAGACTCTGGGGATCCCTGTTAGGAGGGTAGGAGTGATCTGATCCTGTGTTCCTTTAGCCTTCCCAAGGACATCCTCCAGGCCAATGTCCTGGGTGGGTGGCAGCTTCTAAAGGACACATTTTAATTTTCTATCTTTGGATGACTTGGCAACTCTGGACTTTTCCGTTAATATGCTCTCACTGCAGTTTGAAAGAAGAGCTGGGCCTGGTGTCTTTGGCTATAACATTAGGTCTGATGCAAACGACTTCTTTCTGTCCCAGTTGCCTCATCTGTAAAACAGGAGAGCTGAATTTGATGGTCTTTTCATTCTCTCTGGGGACCTTACAGGCATGAATTTCTACAATTTGGACCTTGCTACTCTTCTGAAGACTTCACAGAAAAGTGTTTCTCAGCTTTTAAAATTCATGTCCTTGGGGCTGGGAAGATAGTTCAGTCTGAGAACCTGAGTTTGATCTCCAGAACCCAAGTTACATATATATATATATGTTGCATATATACATATATACGTATATAATGTATTAATGTATTTTATGTATATATGCATTTCTATATAAGCTGTGTTTAGTGGCATACTTGTAATCCCAGCACTGAGGAGGTAGAGGCAGGGGGATCTCTGGGACTTGCTGACCAGCAAACTTAGCCTACTTGGCAAGTTCCTGGCCAGTGAGAGACCCTGTCTTAAAAGGTGGAAGGTGTCTGAGCTTCTTCAAATAACACCCTCCCCTTTATAGGAGACCCCAGCAGGCTTTCCCAGGCTGTTATTTTCAGGGCCCTTCTCCCCTCTCCTTGGGAAAAGTTGCTCTCACATCAGTTGAAGATATTGATTATCTGCTCCACCACTGACACTGTTCTTTCTTTTTGTCCTGGTTGCCTGTGCTTGGTGTCAGTTCTCAGATAAGAAAGGAGAGTGTTGTTAAGGCTCTATTTATAATACGTCCTTGAAAGCTGAACACCAACTCCTTTAAGCTAAAGAACTACCAGGTGAGGAGGAGAGACAGGAGGCAGGTGTCACCCCCTATGAGAATGACAGTACTCAGTATATGAGCTGAGGCCCACAGGTGTGGGCCCAGCTAACATTCAGGTCTAAACAAATAAAGGGAAAAGAAACAGAGGTTTGGGAAAGAAAGGAAAATAACCTGAAACATGACAGAAACTCAGTCTACATTGAGGGGTGACAAGAAAGGAGGAACGAGGGAGGAACGAGCAGCTTGCAGATTTACCAAGGAGGGCCATAGGCCTGGGGCCAAGGGACCTTCGTGCAAAGCCTGGCTCTACATTTATTAGAAATTTGAGCTGGGACAAGCTGCTTGACTTCTCAGAATTTCGGTTTCCTCCTCCCTTGAGCAGGTATCATATTTCCTTCTCAACTACTCTCATAAGATTGCTATAAAAATTGAATAAAGGAATGGCTAGGAAAGCACTTGGTGAGCTGGGACTACTGTATGCAAATGAAGCCCTCGGTGTCACTAGCAAGCTTTTAGAATGCCCTTTGTGAGCCTTTCCAACATGTTCTACATGTATAAAGCAATCACCCTCATGGCAAACTTGTGGGTAAATCTGCTATGACTCCTCTTTGGCAGATGAGGAGGTGTAAATAGGGATGCTTATTTGCTAGAGGTCACTCAAGTAGTGATCAACTGAAATTTGAACCAGGCCTGCCTGAATCCAGCAGCCAATTTTTTCTACCACTTCTTGGGCCTTAATATAGAAATCTAACGGTGTTTCAATAGTCAAGTGTAATGAAATCTTCCTCCCAATGCTAAAAGACATTGTATTTGTTTGCTAGAGCTGCCAAATAGGTACCAAAGACTGGGTGGCTTAATCAGGACCACTTTATTTTCTCGTTGTTCTGGAGGCTAGAAGTGTGAGAGGGAAGTGGCAGCACGAGTACTTTCTGGGGAGGGTGATTTCCAGGCTTGTAGATGGCGGCCTTCTCCCTGTGTCTTCACCTGGCCTTTTCCTATGAAGCACACTCACTCCTGGGGCCTCTTTTCCTATAAGGACGCTAATCCTCTTCTACATGACCTCATTTAACCTCATTGGTAAGGCTCTGTTTCCAGACACAGTCATACCAGGGCCTAGAGCTTTATACAAATTTGAGAGGGAACACAGATTCATTCCTTAACAGGCATGGAATAAACAAATGTCCAAAAAGTAAAAAAATAAGGGGCAGGCTGGAGAGATGGCTCAGCAGTTAAGCCCACTGGCTGCTCTTGCAGAGGACCTGGGTTCAAATCCCAGCATCCACCTACATTCATACACATAAAACAAAAATAATTTTTAAAAAAAGAAAAAAATATCAATCCCCTTTTTTCTCCCCATGGAAGAATTTTTTGAAGTCTTATCAGGTCAACAACAGTCACTGAAGCAAACATTTTCCACCCTGTGCCCAATAGCTCCCTGCTCTCATGATGCCAGGCAGCGCTGGCATGTACAGAACATTTTGCCCGTTCCTTCTCCCTCCCTCCTGTTCAAGAGCACTCAGAAAGCAGGACACACTCTGCCCCCTCCCCTCCTGCCAGGCATTCCTATTTATAGTTTCTGTTGCTGGCCAGTCTGAAGGAGTCAAGAGCTTTAAAACCACTTGTACCCTTTGCAGCTTTTCCTCCCTTCGCCCAAACCATTAGGAACTATTATTCCTGGTTCCCGGGGGATGGGGGTGGGGATAGGGGTAACTGCAGGTCTTTTTTGAAAAGTCTCTGAGGGAAATAACTTGTGGAGTGGTTTCCATTCATGTCTGTCCATAAGCAAGCCCTTCTCCATCCATTCTGGAAACCCAAAGAAGTAGTTTTATATTGACTTCATCCTTGACTCTTACTTCACAGAGATGCTGATGAGTTCAAGGGCAAGGAGGGAAAGGCCAGAGGGGTTTGTTGTCTAGATGCCAGAAGCCATGAAAGGACTTTGCAATTCATCTCGCTACTCCTAGACACACATGATAAATTACCAGCATCAGTCTATCTAACAGAATCAGACTTCAGAACTCATGAGCCGTATGTTCACGGCATTGCTTTGTGCAAATAGATATTCTAAATATGCATTGATCTGGCACGTTTCATGAATATCTATCAAAATGTCGCCCAACACATATATTAATAATAATAATACTGAATAATACCAAGTTGCAGTCAGGCACAAGACCCAAACTGTGGGTTTAGTCTGCACATTTAATAAAGGTTATTTGTAATCATAAAAGTGCCCAAGTAACCAGAACCTCTTTTGAAAGATAGAGAAGAAAGCATGTATGTACCTGTTTTTATAAATGGGTGATAGAAGAAAGAAAAATAATTGAGTTGGTTTATTCCCCCAAAGAATTGTATGTTGCTGTCAGACATCTCGAGAAAGAACATTCTTTACTTTAGGAATCTTGCCTCTGTGTCCATGAACCAAGTTGCACTGCACATCACATTTGCTCTTTATAGTGTCAGTCTCACCTTTCTGGAAAATAAACTAAATACATTTTTAAGTGTTTCTGTTACTAAGACTCCCTGCCAAGTTTCTACTATCAAGAATCCATTCAGGGGCTGGAGAGATGACTCAGCAGTTAAGAGCACTGATTGCTCTTGCAGAGGACCCAGGTTCAAATCCCAGCACCCACATGATGGCTAACAACCACCTGTAGCTTCAGTTCCAAGGGATCTGACACCCTCTTCTGACCTCTGAGTGTATTTCACTATACAGTTGCACTTACATACAAGCTGGCAATACATTCATACACATAAAATAAAAATAAGTAAAATGCTAAAATAAAGAAATCATCGCTGGGCATGGTGGTACACACCTTTAATCCTAGCACTAGAGATGCAGAGGAAGGAAGATCTCTGTGAGTTCAAGGCCAGTCTGGTCTATATAGCAAGTACCAGGTCAACCAAGATGACATAGACTGTTTCAAAAAAGGGAAAAAAAAATCAAATTGTGAGCTTCTCAAGACATAGAAAGTCCATTAATTGCACTTCAAGTCAGCAGAGGAAACATCTGGAAAAAATGGTATTCCATTAGCAATGCTGCAGTTGCTTGGCACTTACTGAGGTCATAGGTCAACTTAATCTTTTTCAAAGCCTTGGATTTTCTTGATTTTATTAAAAAGCATGTAAAACACTCTAACTTTTCAAATTTAATTTGGGAATATATTAAAACATATAATGCAGAAAAATTTGACAAACATCTCTACACCTTCCAAGCAAAGTAGCTAATGTCAGCATTTTGTCAACTGTTTTCAAATCTTTTCTTTAAAATATATTACAAAAACTATAATGTTGGAATTCTCTCTGTACCACTGGCAGCTTCAATTTTCAGACTTCCCTCCACAGTGACCACCACTAAGAATTTAGAATGTGGGGTTGGAGAGACGGCTCAGTGGTTAAGAACATTGACTCCTCTTGCTCAAGCCTGGGGCTTGCTTCCCAGCACCCACATGGTGGCTCACAACTGCCTGTAACTCTAATTCCAGAGGATCTGACACCTCTTCTCATCTCCATGGGCACCTGCGTACATGTGGTGCATACAGTTAGGTGTACACACATACATATAAAAATAAATAAATCTTTAAAAGAGACATTTAAGAAATTTGGAATGTATCTTTCAGTCATAGATAGATAATCATTGATAACATATTGTTTTGTGTTGTTAACTAATTATGTAAAAATCTTTATCATTTTTCAACTTAATTTTTCATTCTGCTTTAAGCTTTAGAAAGCTTTCCATCTGTGTTATGTGCTGACATTTTTGCAATATTTAAGTTTTTAAAACAACATGCAGTTCTTATTTTAATTATCAGGATACAACATGTTCCAACTTTAAGAAATCAGAACCATGAGGCGTGGTGATGTATGCCTTTGATCCCAGGAAGCAGAGGCAGGCAGAGCTCAATGAGTTCGAGGGCAGCCTGGTCTACAAAGTTAGTGCCAGGCCAACCAGGGCTACATGGTGAGACCCTGTCTCAAAAAAACCAAAAACAACAAAAAAAGAAATCAGAAAAACTGGGAAGTGTTGCTTCTGAGCCTTCTGGGCAAGGTCAATTATAGAGTTCCAACACATAATGGAATGTTCTCAGAGAATGCTACCACCCCCTTGAGTTGATGGCTCAGATTAGGACTCCGAACTTGGAAACAAAGATTGCATGCAGTTAGTCTAATGAAAAAATCACGGGAGTCAAGAAGAGAGACAGGTAAGAAGGCCAATATAAATGTTAGGGTACCGAAATCGCCCAAGGTGGATGTAATGGGAGCAGATCCCAGCAGGACCTCCTAAAAAGTGCATGAAACTATTCAGCATTGTCTGAAAGAGGTGTGAACATAACATCCACCAGTGAGCTCCTTCTTCCCATTGGTGGCCCTAGGGCACTAGCTTTGCCTCATTTGGGGCTATGCCTTCTGTAGGCTACAAGGGCACTGGAACTGGCTTTGAAGCAGAACAAGAAAGATGCCCAGTACACACTTCACTGAGACTTGGTTATACTGATCAGTCTGTTTATCCAGAACTATTGGGCCATCTAAATCTTAGCCTCAGCTGGAGCCAGAGGCTAGATATCAGCTAATGTCAGGTCTTGTGCTCCTTACAAATGACTGCCTTGCTTTCTCAATTCAACAAATGATGGCGAAGACTGGTTTTCCAACTCTCATGAGTTGTCTTAGAAAACTCCAAGCAAGAAGTCACTCTCTTTTTCTTATAGCCCCAAACCAGTCATATCAAATCAATTCTGTCTCAGTCACTCATCTTACCATGTCCCTTCCCATAAGGAGAATGAAAATTCAGTTACCCAGTGGTGCGAAAAAGTTAGCCACATCTTTATCAGTGGCCTGTACGTCTATTTGTACAACTTCAGTCCATACCAGATACTCGGTAAATGCAGCATGACCCCTTGACTTCTGCCTTGTGCCTAGAATGCCTACTTTAGTGTCCATCACTCTCCAGGGGATGAGTCCATATCATGAGTTTTTACACACCACCCAGGTCACCCATTTTCATATCTCACAGGTGACTATGCCCCGGCTAACCGTGGACTAGTGGATGGGCATGTTATGAGAAGCCATGGTAGCTATAGCAAAGGTTCTTTCAAGAGCAGAAGACAAGAGAGGCTGTTCATTTTGAAATGAAGGACAGAGGGCAGTAGCTCTGAGTGAAATGGGAAGTATTGTGAGTTCTTGCAGACAACTTTCTGACTCTTCATGCTTTTGCTTGTAAATCTGCTATGACCCTTCTTAGGTGCAAATTTGTTCCAGTGGTCTTTGGAATAGCTCCTTTGTTCAGAGTCCTCCAGTTACTTGTCATTATTATTCAGATTGTGTAAAACTACACAACAATTTCCTTTGTTCAGTTCAACCATCTCAGCACTTATAAAACTCTGCAGGGCAGAGATCACATCAGCCAATCTTCCCTCTGGTACCCAGCGCATTTGCAGGTCTCAATGCACCCAGTTAACCATCCATTCACTCAATCCAGAGGGCCTTTCTTTTGATTAAGCATGCCAGGCTTCCAGTGCCAAAGGGGAGCAGAGAATGATAGTAATTATCTGCAGGACTCCAGCTGTAATCTCTCTTTCACTGGAGTGTGAGCCTTAACTTAATTGCCTTAGTAGCTAGATAGAGAATCTATTCTTGAAATTACAAACTTATAAGTCAAGAAAGAGATCTAAAGGGTCATTTATCGTTAGAATAATAAGCTTAATTATCTAGTAGAAATGGATACTGGACAACCCTTCCCTTTCATGCTTTCTGGGAAGCTGGATAATTTGGACATATCTTAGTCCTCCATCTTACCCCTTCCCTAATTAAGGTAACCAGAAATGAGATCTCCTCAGCAGATCCTACAAAATCCTAAGGAGTCCCTTAGGAAAAAGGACAACTTAAGATGCCTTTTTGTTCTAGTGTGCAAATACCATTTATTTTACTGGGTAGGTATCATCTGATGTTAGATTTTGAGAGTCTGAGGTCTTCTAACATCCTGTATGTGGATGACATTTTCTCTCTCAATGGCCTCAGATTTCAGGTAATATCCTGTAACTGCAAATAGGTTTCAGGAGAAAACTGACTTGATTTTTGTTATTTAATCAATAAGGTTCAAATGTATTTTTGATTTACTAGGCTCTGAGGCATCCACTAAATTTATAGTAGAGCAGCATATTCCAGGAAACAAGGAGTCACTTGTAAAAGATGCCATCGTCCACTGCCTCCCTCCCTGTCTCCCACCTCTGCCTGCAAAAGTGTTCAGCATCTTTGTCTTTTATGCTTATATAACATCTCAACACTTTTCTCAAGTTCAATGGAAGACACCAGAATATTTGCTTCAGATTTTTTTCTTAAAGAACTCTATACTTCACATGTGCATAGATGTTTTTTTCTTTTTAAAATCGGAGTCTGTGCAAGAGAGAGAGAGAGAGAGAGAGAGAGAGAGAGAGAGAGAGAGAGAGAGAGAGAGAGAGAGAGAGAGAGAGAGAGAGAGAGAGAGAGAGAGAGAGAGAGAGAGAGAGAGAGAGAGAGAGAGAGAGAGAGAGAGAGAGAGAGAGAGAGAGAGAGAGAGAGAGAGAGAGAGAGAGAGAGAGAGAGAGAGAGAGAGAGAGAGAGAGAGAGAGAGAGAGAAAGAGAGAGAATGTGCACATATTTATGTGTGTACATGTGGGCACATGCCCATGCAGACATCAGAGGACAACCTTGGTTTTTAACCTTCACCTCGCACCACTGGCCCCCAAGCTTCCAGGGACTCTCCTGTCTCTGTCTCCCATCTCACTGTAGGAACACTGGGATTGCAGACCTGTGCTACTGTGTTCAGCCTTCTGTGGTTCATCCTAGCACTCACGAGGCAGAAGCAGGCAGATTTCTGTGATACTAAGGCCAGACTGGTCTACATACATAATGAGTTCCAGATTAATTGGGGCTACAGGGAGACCCTGTCTCAAAAAGTCAAAAAAGGGGGGTGGAGTGGGCTGGAGAAATGAATCAGTGGTTAAGAGCCCTGGCTGCTCTTGCAGAGGACCCAAGTTTGGTTCACAATACCCACATGACAGTTGACAACCCATCTGTTACTCCAGTTCCAGGGGATCCGACACCCTCTTTTGACCTCTATGGGCTGCACTTACACACATGCAGGCAAAATGCTCATACACATAATTATAATAAAAAATTTCCAAAAACTTAAAAGGTGGGGGCTGGAGAGATTCCCAGTACCCATACCAGGCATCTCACAACTGCCTGTAACTCCAGTTCCAGGGGATCCAATATACTTGTCTGACCTCTGAGAGCATTGCATATACAGGTACATTATACATGCACACAAAATACTCAGACATATAACATAAAAATAAATAATCAAAAGGATCAACCATATTCGTGATTTTCTAATTATGTTTTCTGTTTGTTTTGTTTTTTAAACTAGTTACCTCCCTACAAATTATTGATCAGGGAGGCCCTAGACTCACTCAAAACAACATAGGTTATTGACATTGCTCTTGGTTGCCCACTATAAAAAGATAGTAAGATCCTATTACTGGAGACACCACTCACTTTCTATGCAGGACATAGAGAAATCAACCTCAGCTGACCAGAAAACTCCTTCCTGATGGCTAGCTTACCCAATGCCAGAAGGTTCTATTCAGCTATTGAGAGAGAAAAGACATGAGTGGTCTCACCCTTTGCTGGACACTACATATTACAATACTGACCTACCTGGCAGGATGTGCCCCCTGGTGCAATAGTGGCATACTGTTATGGAGTTAACCATACATCTGATTGGATATGAGGCCTGTTCCACAGGAGGGTTTTCGTGTCTGGTACTGCAACCTGGTCAAAAGCCCATGACTGGGGAGCTCATAGGCCCCAGGAAGGGGGAAGGAACCTACTATTGTTGTTTTGCTAAATAGGCTGTCAAATTGCCTTGAAAATATTTGTTTATACCCATATATTTGTATTGCTCTCAATTTGGTTAGAGAAGATTCTTATTGCAGTACATAATGCCTAATATAGAGACTCATAACTGGTCAAAGTACCAAGTAACAGAATGCTCAGCTGTGGATGAAACATCTGCATCAATCTCCTATCATCCAAAGCTCAGGGAACATTGTGGAAGAGGAGGTAGAGAGAATGTAAAAGCTGACAGATGGGGAGGAGAGCTCTGTAATGTTGAATTCTGGACATGGCATGGCTATTGCACACATCAATTCACAGCAGCTGTAGTTATTTGCATAAGACTTGCACAAGGTCAAACTAGTCAAAATTCCATCCTGGACTGGGGGAGGGCCCCTGAGCCCCTACTCTTGTCAAAGGAGCTATTAGCAGGCTGATGACTACTTGAGAGAGGGAGAGCCACTCGTCTTTGGAGACATAGCTCCTGGTCGATGGCCCACATCCAGGTGATAGTCCCACAACCATGAGTATAAGGGCAGCACTAATGGACTCCTGGTTATTCACAACAACAACAGCAAAGGAGGACCTGAAGTTAGGAGGGAAATGGGGTGAAGGACTCTGGAGGGAACTGGAGAGAGATAGCGGTGAATGGCTATAATCTAAATGCATTGTATAAATGTATGAAATTTTCAAAGAATAAATAAGAATACTATTAAAAGAGTCCATAATAATTGCTACTTTGTCAAGTGCTGTAGATAAGTACTGGGCCATTTTCTTATAGCTCTGTTAGCCAGATATATTTATTCCTATCTTGTTGAAAAGGAGACTGATTCTTGGAGCAGTTCACTTATTTGCCCAGAGAGTTGGAAGTAGGTATGTATATATATTTAATTTTATGTGTTAACTTTATAGAACCATGTGAGAGTTTCAGTGTTTGGCCCAGTGGTATTCTGCACATTTCTATGAAAATATTTTCAGATGAAATTAAACATTCAAATCTGAAGATGGAATAATGTATCTTCCTAAGTGGGTGGACCTGGATAAACGAAAAGGTGAGCCTTTCCTTAATCAGAGGGTGTTCCTCTTGCCTGAGTGATTGCCTTTGACCTGAGCTATTGGCTTTTCTCCTGTCTTTGTGCTCCAGCTGCAACAGCAGCATTTCCTGGACCTCAAGCCTGTGAGCCTTCAGTCTAGAACCCGACCATTGGCTCTGAGTCTCAAATTTGGCTGTGTACCTGCGGATATTTGTACTTCCTTCCTTAGAGTCTTGTGGCAATTTCTTTGTCTTTTTGTTTGTTTGCTTGTTTGTTTGTTGTTTTGTTTTTGAGACAGAGTCTCACTATGTAGCCCTGGTTGACCTGTAACTCACTCTGTAGACCAGGTTGGCCTTGAGTGCAGAGATCTACCTGTCTCTACCTCCTGAGTGCTTGGGATAAAAGGTATGCACCACCACACTAGAGCAGATCCATTGAAATACATACTTCTCTTTGTGTTATTTTTATGCATACAGCCTGTTGGTCCTATATCCCTAGAGAATCTTGACTAAACCCTGATAACTACTCATAATGCTGTATTTCACACAAAAATCCACACTCAATTCTGCTCATTTTGGGGGGTATCTGAAGAATGATGCTAGATAAACTGAGCTGTACCAGCTGTATATTTGAAGCTTTAGGTGACATCCTCTGCCTAGCAATACTTTATGACTTTTCATAATACATTTTCATAAGCTGACAATATCTCATTTTGGTCTTCATTTAGAAATAATGATAAATATTAATAAGCGCCCAAGGCACAACATCTCTTTCTTATGAGGGCCTTGTCACATGAGGATGTGAGCTTACAGAAAGTTTTGTTCAAAATGGAAATGTGGGTATAAATGTTAATGTGGAGAAATGTGGGTATTCTGGCCTCTATAAACTTAGATACAACTTCCGGAGCAAACACCTTGAAGAGCTGGTAAAGAGCTTGAAATTTGAAGAAAACTTTTCTTAATCAGGAACTGTCTATCATAGAAAACTAAATAGGTCTCATTCTGTAGAACATTGAACAGAGGCATCCTCTGTTCTCTGCCATTTTTAAGCAGGCCCATTTTAGCCACAGTCATGTTAAGTGTCTGTATTATTCTTAAGACCTCATAGTGCCAGGTAGCAGATGTTGTGTCAGCAGGAGGAACAAAGCCCAGTAAACCTCACCCCCACCACATTGCAATAAAAAGAACTTCTTTTCTTTTATAGAATTCATCTTTATTTGTCTCAAATGCTACTTAAAGAGGAAAGGAGTTTAAATATGCTGTGAAAGAGAATGATAAAATCTCACATTTACAAAATGTCATTGGTGATGAAAGCTCAAGTGGGTGAAGAAAAGTGAAGACCTAAGTCCTCAGCTGGTGCCACACTAGGACAGCATGGCTGGTCACCACTGTCAACTGTTGTCCACACCAGTGAATCCCCTAAGTGCTCCTTTTCTTCTGGGGTTCCTCCCTCCACTCTCAATCTATGTTGTTAAGGAAGAACTGACCTCCGTCCACTCTAACACAAGAAGGAGGCATATCACTGGCCTTGGAAAATTTGAATATTCAATATTCTTGGCCAAGCACTGGGTTGGTGACAGGTGTGTGATCCGTGTCAGGCCAAGTACAGACAGCACTATGACAAAATACCTGCCCGAAGCAATTTTAAGGGAGGAAGGATTTATTTTGACTCACATTGTGTCAGTCCATCACAGTATAGAAGGCCACATCGAAAGCATGTGACAGAAGAGGCTTGCTCATACCCTGGTCCTGAGTGAGGAATCAGAGAGCTGAGGCTGGGAACCCAAAGTGCCTACAAACTTCAAGGCCCTGAAGTAGATATATTCTTCAAGTAACTTCTACCAACTAGGCCACACTCTCCAAAAGTACCACAACCTCTCAAGATAGTGCCACCAGCTAGAGACCAGGTGTTCAAATGCATGAGTCTGTGGGGAATATTTCAGACTTGAAACATAGCAGGAGCCTTTAAAAAAAAATCTCCCTGCCCCTGGCACCATGACTAGGAAGGGAGGGAGGAGGGAGGCCAGGTGGAAGAAAAAAGAGTGGAGATGAGTGAATCTTGGGGGGCTAGGAAGCCTAGAGGGAAAAGTGATGCCCTAGATACCCTATGAGATGTTCGGTAGAGTGTCTGAACATTAATGCATATGTATACCTGGGAGCTGCTTGGCAGGGAACACAGTGCCAGATAGAAGAGACCTCCCTTACAGTGGCAAGCATGCCATACAGCACTCATCAAAGAAGCTTCGTTTTGCAAAAGATGGAGGCTACTGCAGAGTTGCACATTTGGTCAGGCACAGAGAATATATGTCTGGGAGATGCCCAGCACTAGATGACAGATCTGCAGTTGAATCCCTACAACTAAGGTTCACGAAACATAGCAGAATAAGGAGTAGAGAGAGGGCTAATGCACCCCTCCACTCTCACCAGTGAGGCTTCCATGTACATCAGAGTGCAAGGCACACAGAAGGCCACAACTGGCCAAGTTTTGGAGACTAAGAGACTGTAGAGTGTAGGATGGGATTCCTATATGGAACCTCACCCATCCATGGCTCAGGGACCATTGCAGAAGAGGAGGTGGAAAGATTGTAAGAGCTAGGGCTGGTTTATGAACACAGGGAGGTGGAGGCCTCCAGGCCACTGGAAGCTTGCTCATGGGAGCCTGTGGCAGCGGTGGCATCAAGCGTGGGACCCACATCAGCTCAATTAAACAAGGGCCGAAAGGGGAGGTTAGAAATAGGTGCTGGGCCAGTGCTAGATTGAGAACTATTTGAGACTGGTTGCTGCTGGGTGAAGGAGAATATGACTTACATATGACCCACTGGATGGGTTAACTAGACTCCAGTGGACACATTTACACTGAAGGACGTTTGGGTACAAATGCCTGAATGACTAGGACTCAGCATGTATGGCAGAGTGCACAGGGTTCAGTGGGAGGAAAAGGGGCGGTGTGGGTGGGGGAGGGGTTTGGATTTGAGTGGGAAATGTTGTATAAAATTTAGAAAGCTCAATAAAAACTATTTTTCTATGAAACAACCCCCCCCCCCAAAACCAACCACTTCTTTCCAATTTGGAGATGCTGGTGTCCATTCTTATCAAAATTTAGAGAGACTGACAAGGGGGCAAACAGTGAGAGCAAAGCCAAGATATGAGGAAGGTGACTCTATCAGGGGTTGAAGTGTGTCCCTTGCCGTTTAACTGATAAACCTAGATCCCAACCTTCTGTCCCTCAATACAATCTTATTTGGAAATGGAGTCTTTGTAGACATACTTAGTTAACATGAGCTTATTAGGGTAGGCCTGTAATCTGTTACGAATGGTATTCTTATACAAAGAGGAAATTTGGTCACAGAAAGGTGTACGCAGGAAGAACATCATGTGAATATGAGACAGAGGGGTGTGTGTGTGTGTGTGTGTGAGAGAGAGAGAGAGAGAGAGAGAGAGAGAGAGAGAGAAAGAGAGAACATATAGCAGGGGGCGGAATGCTTCTACATGCCAAGGATGCCAAACTTGGCAGCAAACTACTAGGAAAAGAGACAAAACAGATTTTCCTCATCTTGCAAGGAATTAACTCTGCCTATACCTTGGTCTCACACTTCAAAACTGCAGGTCTATGAAACAATAAATTTCTGTCATGCAGACCATTCACATACTTTGTTATAGTGGCTCTGGCATATTAACATAAAACCCTGAGCAGACTTGCCTGAAGGTGACTTACCCTAGAATTTTCAGGTTGCTGAACCAATAAATTATTTTTTAGAATGATTCCAATTTGAGTGAATTTCTAACACTAGATACAGAGTCCTCACAAATGCTCCACTAGGAAAGGCCAGGGGACCTGGGGACATTTAACCAGCAGAAAATATCTTACAGGAAGGAGGTAGAGGAAAGGAAAGCTGTGTTCACATAGCACTGAGAGAAGAGTGTTTTCTGTATGGGTCATTGGGGTGTCTTTGGTCCTCAGCCCAGGGTGGCTGCACAATGAAGAGCTGATGAGATGATGAAAAGGTCCTTAGCTGCCAGTGCTCCAACATACTTAAGAAAACTGAAAAGGTAGGGGGGCTACTATATTACAGAAGAGACCAGAGAGTTGCTGTGAGTGGCTGGAGAGCATGAGCATCATGGGACAACGTTGGTCACCGTCACAAAGGACCAAAAGAAGTTTCAAAGACTTCATAGCCTGAGCTTGGTTTACCCACATAGCAGTCTGGTCTATAAAAAAAGAAAATCTGTTCATAATGCCTTTGGGGATTGGGCTGCAGGCTGGCCTCAAATTCACAGAGATCTACCTGCCTCTGAAGTGCTGGAATTAAAGGGCTGCATCACAACTCCCAGATAACCATTCACCTTTCTTTTGAAACAGGATCTCTCATTGGACTGGAACTTGCCTGCTTTAATAGGCTGATTGGTGAGTGAGCCCCAAGGATCCATCTGTGCCTCTCCATGCTCAACTTCCAGCTTTTATAATTTTTTTATTTTTATGCTATGTTTTGCTTGCCTGTATGTAAGTGCACCACATGTGTGTAATGCCTGTGGGCACCAGAAGTGAGTGTCAGATCCCCTGGAACCGGAGTTACAGGTTGTGGGAGAGTTGCTAGCTACCATGTGGGTGCTGGGAACCAAACTTAGGTCCCCTGAAAGAGCAGCCAATATTCTTAACCACTGAACCATCTCTCCACCCCCCACACACACTTACCCCCTTTTTTGTCTTTTTTTTTTTTTTTTAAGACAGGGTCTCTCTGTAGCCCCAGCTGTCCTGTAACTCACTATGTAGACCAGGCTGGCCTCGAACTCACAAAGATTCACCTGCCTCTGCCTCCCAAGTGCTGGGATTAAAGGTGTGCACCACCATGCCCAGCCACATTTATGCCTTTTAAACATAGATTCTGGAGACTGAACTCCAAGAAAGAAAGAGAAAGGGATTTAATAAAACCATAACCAAATATGAGTGCTTGATTTGCAACTTGTTTAGAAACTCGATGAAGGTTCCCATATTTGAAAGGTGAAAATGATCTAACCTGGGCTGGAGAGATGGCCCAGTGGTTAAGAGTGCATACTTCTTTTGAAGATGACCCAATGTTGGTTCCCAGCCCCCACATCAGGTGGCTCATAATCATTTGTGACTCCAGGTCTGGGGGATCCGATGCCTCTAGCCTCTATAGGCACCTGCATACATGTACACATACTCACATACAAACATACACACTCATACACATAATTAAAAATAATATAGGCTGGAGAGATGGCTTTGTGGTTAAAAGCACTAACTGTTTTTACAGAGGATCTGGATTTAGTTCCCAGTATCCATATGGCAGCTAACAACCATCCTACATCCATAACTCCAGTCCCAGGGGAATTCAATGCCCTCTTCTGGCCTCCATGGTCATTGCATTGCACAGATGCAGTTACATACATGCAGACAAAACACTCAGAAACACTGGAGAGATGGCTCAGTGGTTAAGAACACTGGCCGATCTTACAGAGGACCCAGGTTCAAGTCCCAGCACCCACATAGTGACTAACAATTGTCCATAACCCCAGCTCCAGAGGAATCAATGCCCTCTTCTGACCTCCATGGGCATTGCACAACATGGGGGTGCTTACACACATGCAGGCAAAACACTCATACACATAAAAACAATAAATAAAATATTAATAAAATAAAATAATCTTTAAAAACTTTTAAAAAGAAAATGATCTACCCATGTGTATGCCTTAGTGTGGCAGCGTTGGCTAGGTACAGATTAGTAGCAAATGAATCTCAACCAGTGCTGGGCAGCCCACTGGGAACATGAGGAACATCACTTCCCTTTAAGTCACTGTAATTCAGGAGTGCATGGAGCAAATAAAGAACCCCTTCTTCATGATTATGAGTCTGAAACTTAAAATCTGCAATCATTTTTGCTGAAGCATAAAGACACCCCAAGTTATTTATGCCACCTGTTTCCAGTATCCACTGGGAATCTAGCACCTGTGTGCTGCTGTGTGAAAATGCATGGAAACCAGGCAGGTTTTTCATCCAGCAAGTGCTTATCAAATGTCCAGTGTACATTTGGCATAGTTTAGACATGAACGAGATGAGACCCTGTTGTCATGGAGCTGGTATTCCAGGTGACCAAGAATGACTGCCAGCTATTCTACATGGAGGAATGTACCGTGGGGGTCATTTGAGTTGGGATCTAAATGGCAAAATGGAGCCAATTTTATGAAGAACAAAACACTGCATTTGGGGGCAGAGGAAATAGAATGAATTCAATCTAAGTAATGATGTGAAGCAGGACCAGTATATTCATATGTAATGTGATACCTCAGTAAGTCTGAGACTGCACCAAATGTGCTTTCTAGATACTGAATTTGAATGTCAATAATGCCTTAATAACTACATAGGATGATTTTAAGAATATACTCTGGATGTGGGTGATAGTGAAGACCCAGGAAAACCAAAGTAAAAATTTAAGAGTCCAGCATAGGGTGTACACTTCCCAATCTCAGGACTTGGGAGTTGGAGACAGGAGTACCCAGAGTTCAAGGTCATCTTTGGCTACATATGGAGTTTGAAGCCAGCCTGGCCTACAAAAGACCCTACCTTAAAAAAAGTAAATAAATAAATTAATTAATTAAAGAAAGAACCAGAATTTTTTTCAATTATGAAATACTTTATGAAAAATATTCCCTGGGGTTACAGATCTTCTTTTAGGAATTGCTATGCTAAGTGGTTTCTTGAAGTGCCAAACAACTTTTATTGGTAGGAAGCTTACCTGCACCAAACACTGAGTACCTGCCTCAGCTTCTGTGTTCACTTAAGGCATTACATCTCCAACATCTGTAAATTATATATGTCACTTTTTCAGAAAAGCAAAGTCCCATACTTCCAATAACATCATTCACACTTTGGGGGGAACCCACAAATAATTGTGGTTCTAAGCATGAGTGATGCTCTTCCTTCAAGGGCTGCAGAGAGGTAAGGGCTTTCCACACATCCAAGAAGAAAAGAGAAATTAACCTCAGGAAACATCTGCAAAAGAGTTCTTCCTGCCTCAGAATTTTAAGAATGTGGCTGGAATGGGTTACTTTTAGTGTCCGTGAAATCAAGGGTGGTGGTTGGTTGAGTTGGCTATCATCCCAGACAGCAGCTATGTGGCCACTGTTGAAGCAAAGCATCACAGGGCAGGGCACTCCTTAAGGTTCTGGTTAGAAAGTAATACAGAAAGCTGGTTGCACTTAACTTGGAGTAGCTGTGTGTTTTTATTCCATATGGAAGGAACATGGAGGTTTTTCAGCTTATTGTTTAACCTAACTGAAAATTTTAATAGGCAAAATGCATTAGCTTTGTATCAAAGTAAGGAAAATTGAAGGTTTTCCCCATCATCAGGGCATCAAGGCTGCAGGGTATGATTGAAAGGAATAATGTTTATTAAGCACTTAGAGACATATGGGGAGATTAAGGGGTTAGCTCCCAGAGAACATTACTGTGGCTTTCGTATACTGTTTGACCAAGGGCTTTGAAAAATATTGTTTTACTTTATCCTCAGATAGCTCTTACAGTCATATATTAGGATGGCCTGAGGTTGTAAATGAAACAAGCATGTCTTAAGTATGAATAATCAGAAAAGGGAATTTATTGGCTTATACAAAGTAGAGTGGATTCAGACCTGGCTTGATCCAGAGGCCAAAATGTCTCTACTTCTTACACCCTCTCTGTTGACTCTTATTCTTGCTTTCTTTTTTCCCCCCTCTCTGTGTTTTGCTTCAGTTATTTTACTGCATTTATTTATTTATTTATTTATTTATTTATTTATTTATTTACTTACTTTTTTGAGGCAAGGTCTCACTATGTAGCCCTGTCTGGCCTGGATCTTGCTATGCAGACCAGACTGGCCTCAAACTCACAAGGATTTGCTTACCTCTGCCTCCCAGGTGCACCACTTGGGAGCACCTTTCCCCTTAAAGGTCTACAGCACTGTGCCTAGCCTTTGCTTTAATTTTAAAAGACCTGTTAGCTTATTTTCTTCTATTGCAGATGATTTGTGTGTGTGTATGTGTGTGTGTGTGTGTACATGGTGTGGGGGGGTATATGTGAATGTGTGTGAGTGCACACACGTGCATGCATGGAGGTCAGAGGAAAATGGTGGGTACCTCTGCTCTATCTCTCTCTGCCTTACTCCTTTGAGACAAGGTCTAACGCTGACTCTGGAGCTAGGCTGGTGGCCAGCAAGTCTCAGTGATCTTCCTGTCTCTGCCTCCTCACAGTGCTGGGGTTGCAGGTTTGTTCACACAGTCATGCCCAGCTTTTTCATATGAGTGTTCGGATCACTCTTATCCTCTGAGCCATCTTACCAGCCCTAACTGCAGATAGCTTTCTATAGGCAGCTAAAGCTGATGTTATGCTTGTAGACTTCAATTCCAGATCACATATGTATTGGCTGTTTTCCTCATTGCTATGACAAACTACCTGATAAAAGCAACCTAAAGAAGAAAGAGTTAAAGGAGAAAGGGTTTATTTAGACTAACAGTTGGCACCATCACTTTGGGCAAGGAGGCATGTGGCAGTAGTGTGAGGCAGCATCACAGTGTGTCCACATTAGAAAGCAGAGACAAATGAATGCTAATACTCAGCTCACTTTCTTCTACTTATTTAGTCCAAGCCCAGGGATGATGCCTTCCACATTTAGGGTGGGTCTTCCCACCTCAATCAACCCAATCTAGAAACTCTCTCACAGACAATACAGAAGTTTATATTGTAGGTGATTCTAAATCCTGTCATGTTGATGATCAAAAGTAACCACCACAAAGTGGGAATCAGATCATGTTAATCATGGTCTAACTGGGACTCTGTTGGCCATGTAACCTCCCCTTAAATCAATCACTCCAAACAATGGGCAGTTCAGGGCTGGAGAGATGGCTCAGCAGTTAAGAGCACTGGCTACTCTTGCAGAGGACCTGGGTTCAATTTCTATCACCCACATGGTGGCTAACAACCATCTGTAACTCCAGTTCCAGGGAATCTGACACCCTCTTCTGACCTCTGCAGGCATTGCGTGACACAGGCTCACTTATGTACATGCAGGCAATATACATGAAAGAAATAAATAAAACCAGTGGGAAGTTCATCAGTTCAGCACCACCCTGAGCCTGGAGTTTTGGTCATGCAGCAGATGGGGTTGACAGTCTAACCAGACCCAGAAAGAATTAGGGTCAGGGTCTTAATTCAGTGATGGAAAGCTGAGCACCAAGTTACACACAGGCAACCCAATATTGCAAACCATTTGCAAATGAAACAACTTCAATGGTGAACTTAGCCAAGTTAAAAAAAAATAAGGATTCATAATGACAGCCTCACATTTCTTTAGCAGGAGATTAAGCTTTCCATTCTGCACGATAGATGAGGCTTACATTGCATGGAAACAATGAATTAAAGTCATGCCGAAGTAAAAATGGCTGCTACAAGAGCCCTCTCCTAGAGTCAGTCTTATTTAGGGGACAAGTACAGCGAGTATCTAAGGGAGAGGGAATGGCAGTAAGGAGAGTTACCAGAGTCCTTGTTATTCTCCCTCTAGACTGCAAACTTTTCAAAGGAAAAATTTGTGACTTTTTTTCTCTGTCCCCTGCAGGGCTTGGCAAAGGATAGCATGCAGCAGTAAATGTAGCTAAGTAAAGAGAAATAAATTAGCACCCTTTGCTTTTCCCTTTCCCTGATAAATTGATGTGAGCTCAGTATCTCGCCTTCAACACAATGTCCATCTGATTGACAGGACTGACCTTCTGCACTGGCAGACGCTGAAGGTGTTTGACAGGGGTTTGAAAGATTTGCAAATAACCTAGAATCATGAATTTAAAAAATATTAGAGCTGAGTTTTAAATATGTGATTCAACTCCTCTAATTTTCTAGATCAGAGGCAAGATGCTGGAAAATGCATAAAAAGCTTCAACACAATGTCCATCTGATTGACAGGACTGACCTTCTGCACTGGCAGACGCTGAAGGTGTTTGACAGGGGTTTGAAAGATTTGCAAATAACCTAGAATCATGAATTTAAAAAATATTAGAGCTGAGTTTTAAATATGTGATTCAACTCCTCTAATTTTCTAGATCAGAGGCAAGATGCTGGAAAATGCATAAAAAGCCACAGATTTTCTGAATTTGGGGGTGGACCCTGGGGGCGGGGTGGGCGTGGGGGGGGTCTATAGGCTAGTCCTTGGTCGTCCTGAACCAGTCTCTGCCCAGTGTTGTACATTGGGCCTTT
>NW_008331995.1:3395872-3406703 GCF_000622305.1 Nannospalax galili | reverse complement strand
CCCTGGGGGCGGGGTGGGCGTGGGGGGGGGTCTATAGGCTACTGTCCTTGGTCCTGAACCAGTCTCTGCCCAGTGTTGTACATTGGGACTTTGGTCCAACTGCTGCAGAGCCTTTCATGATTGATGGGGGAGATGGGAAGGTAAGTTAGCTACTACTTCAAGAGAAAATAGGATTGTGTCTTCTATCACAATTAGATCATAGATAAAATAATACGAACTTTCTCTGGGTTTCCCATTTTTCTGACAATTATTCACCTTCTTCATCCCAGGGTTGCAAAGGACATCCAAAACTATGAATTAATTTGCATCTTAGTTTATAAACAGATCTTATGTTATGGGCTCCCTGACTCTACTCTCTGTTGATTTCCCACAAGCTTCACCATCACCAGCACTAACAGTTTCACTGTCTCACTAATATCTGGAAATGCCATTCCATAAGACTGAGGGCTGAGGCATCCTCAGTCATTTAGAATTCTCTGCATTAGCTCCTATGAGGACATAACAAGTCACCTAAAATAAAGGACTTAAAATAATAAACCTGTCTTCTCTCATAGTTGTTCTGGTTAGGGGTCCAGAGGCAGCTTTGATGAGAAGGTTGGGCTCAGGGTCTCTCATGAGGTTGTGACCGAGATACTGATGTCAGCACTGTAGGCACGTGGAGACTTGTCTAGGACTGAAGACTCTTCCACAAGGTGCCTATTCACTGTGTGAGCCGCTCAACAGGGCATGTGAATGTCCCTACCAGACATCAGTGAGCTTCCATTGGACTGAGGCAGAGGTGGCAAATTCACCTTCAAATTCACACAATTTTGCTTCAGTTTAACAAACATATTTGGCACAAGGGCATGTGCACTAGAGGCATGGATCATCTATCTTGGAGGGGCTGTCATCATCTGGAGGGGCTGACATCCAGAGGGGCTGTCATCTCCCCTGTCTGTCTTCATCAGAACACTCACCCCACTGTCTGATAATGAGCTTGTACTCACAGGTCCCACCCATGGCAGATCCAACTATCCAACACCATTTTCCTTGCTAATACAGAAAGGGTATTTTCCGGAAGTTGGTTGGCATCAAATGGCTTGTGCCTAAGGTTTGTACTGTCCATAAGCTAAAATCAGTTTTTATATTTTAAAGTTTTGAAAAATTAAAATTGTGTAACACAGACCATAGACTTCACATACTACCCAAAACAGCTAGCTGCTCTGTGGCCTTTTACAGAAGCTCCTGACCTATGGACCACATCATGAACTGTAATCCCATTCTAAATTTTCTCTAAGGGTATAAAAATGAGCAGATATCTCATTTCCAGCCCGTATGATACAAAGAGTTTACCAGGCCCTGGGGGCTGCTGCAGAGGACTTTATTCCCGAATCAGAAAAAGAAATGAATCCATTAGGGAGACCCCTTAGGCCCTGCGTCTATCCTCACATGGGGGTTGTCTGGTAAGAATGGAGTGATGACAACTGTTTTGCAACTCTGAGGGAAAACCCAAAAATATTCTAGAGAAAGTCACTCCATTATCTGATCTGTTGAGTTGTCCAGTTATGTAATCCCCTAACAACCTACCCTAGATTTTTATTACACAAGAAAATTTAAAATATTTTAAGGCATTCTTTGGATATTTCACAACTTACAGTTAAAAATGATATTTACTTTCTCTTGAGAGTGAACTTTCTAGGGGGCAAAAGTCCTGTTTAACACAGAATCCCTTGTTTCTGCAATAAGGCCTGGCATAGAATAAAATCTTAGGTATTAATTGTCAAAGATCAGGATTTCACAGCCCCAACAATATTGACAGTTGAGACAAGACAATTCTCCACTGTGTGGGTGGTCCTGAGCTTTATAGATGTTGAGCCCTTCAACCCTAAATGTTGCTCCCATCCCTTCCTGAGTTATGAAAAAAACAAAGATGTTTCCAGAAACTTCCAAAGATTCCAGGTGATGGGATCAGACCTACCTGAAGATTATTGGTGTAAATGAATAATTATCAGGGTACTAAGTTTGGGCCTAAATGGCTTGGCATGCAAAGCTTCAGAATCCATATGGGGTTCAGTCAGATTTCAGTTAAGGCAGAGAGGTTTCAAAGATGGTGGTGACTTGGAGAGGGTAAGATGGAGTCTTACAAACAAATGGAGAAGCAGGGCATGGTGGTGCATACCTTTAACCCTAGTACTCAGGAGGCAGAGACCTCTGTGAGCTCAAGACCAGCCCAAGATGGTCTACATAAGGAGTTCCAGGACAGCTGGGGCTACATAGTGAGACCCTGTCAGGCTTGCTGGGAAATAAGCCCTATCATCTTCTCTGGTCTCTTGGATATGTGAAAGAGGATCAGGAGAAAGTTTTCTTGGTCTGTGTCTTAGATACAGCAGCTCTGAAAGTCACCGAAGCACATTAAAGATGAAAAGAGAGAAATACGATCTTCCTAATAATATCCAGAGTCTGGAGAGGGGGAGCCCGTAGGGGGAAAGGTTACAGAACAGGACAGGAAGAGAGAAAATCAGAAGACAGCACATTAAAGTGGATGCAGAACTCAACCCAGTAATAAAAAAAAACCCACCACAGCCTGAACAAGGCCTGCCATGTGCCTGTGTCTTTTAAAATGACCACAGAAGTTTCTATCAGACTCTATCAGATTGTTTTCTGTCAAATGCTGGCCCCTGGCAGATTGTGGTGTATGGAATGCGGTTTGTCTTTTAAGTCACTGGGGCACTCTCGTTGGACCTCACCAGCTGGTGACTGTAATGATAGCAGTAAATGCTAGTAAATGACAGCTTCTCTTCTCCTTAAAAAAGTAAGCATTTTAGCAAGGATGATGAGGTCCCACAAAGAAACACGAAGCTACAGGGTTACTTGGAAGACAAGCTAGTAAACAGAGTATGTAATGCTCACAAATGAGACTTTTCTCCTAGAAAGGGCCAGGGGCCCAAGGTGAAAGTCAGAGTTCTGATCCAGACTGACTTCTTACTAGACTGCTAAGCTTAGCAAAGCAATGGCCTCCATGTCCCTGAGCCTTAGTTTTCTTGACTGTGAAGTGGGGATGATTTGTGAGGATGAAGTAAGACTATCTACATGAACAAATTTCACAACTTCACCTCCATATGCAAGGAATATCATTATCTTTATCAGCTGTATAATCTGTGCCTCTCGGTGGAAGGCAAGTAGAGCCAGTTGCGTACACAAGGTGCACCCAACCACAGGCGTTAGATGATGTGGTAATGAGAATCTGGTTCTTGGTCTCATGCTTGAAATCCTTCCACATGCCACATTGTTCCATTTAGATGACAAGGACATTTCCAATCCCTCTGCATGCCTCTAGCTTCAAGTCTTAATGTCACATCAAATCCTAGAATCCAAGCCATGTTCAAGATGCTGAGGCAGGAGGGTAATGAGTTTGACATCAGCTTGTACTACATAGCAAGTTCAAGGCTAACCCAAACTGCAAAATGAGTCCCTGCCTCAAATAAATAAATAAATAAATAAATAAAAGTGAACTGCCCTACCAAGTCAATACAGTTGTTTGATGAAAAAAATTACACTGCTTCAGTTTTTACATAAAATTAAAAACTCAGTTCCTCAGTCACTTGAGTCCCATTCCAAGTGCTCAACAGTCACACATGGTGGTGACTATCATTTTGGATGGCACAGACACACACACACACACACACACACACACACATGCACACACACAAACATATACACGCACACACACAAACATACACACACAAATAATAAGTCTTTTAAAAACCACCATCTCAAAGTACTTGCAGTTTATGGCATGCTATGGTTTATCTGTCTCCTCCTAAACTAATGCTGAAATGTACTTGCCAATGTTAACAGCAGGAAGAGATGATTATGTCATGATGGCCATTCATAAAGAATGGATTAAAAACTTTAGCACACAAGAAGACTCCTAAGAAAAGGAAGAGTTAAGGTGACAGACATACTTCTCACTATGTGATTCCCTCCACCCTGTAGCCCTTACCAGATGCTGACCCTGTGATTTCAGAGTTCCTACCCTCTTGAACTATAAGAAATAAATCTCTGTATCTTGAAATTGACCCAATCTCAGATAGTTTGTTATAGTAACAGAAAACAGATGAAGATACTCCATTCTGTTCTCTCACTTGTAAGCCTTGATACTTGAGGGTCAGTGGCATAGAATGTTTGTTCTCCCCTTTGCTCAACTCTGTCTGTGTATATGTGTGCATGTTCATATGTGTGAGGGTGCAAACAAGTGGAGGCCAGAGGACACCCTTGGATGTCATTCCACAGGTGCCATCCACCTTGATTTTTTACATTTTATTATTTTTATTTCATGTACATGAATATATTAGCTGCATGTATGTAAGTGCACTCATGTCATGTAATGCCCAGGGAGGTCAGAAGAGGGTGTCAGATCCCCTGGAACTGGAGTTATGGATGGCTGTTAGCTGCCACGGGGATGCTAGGAACTGAACACATATCCTTTGCAAGAGCAGCCAGTGCTCTTAACTGCTGAGTCATCTCTCTAGCCCCAACACCTTGTTTTTTGAGATGGCACCTCTTAATGGCCTGGAACTCACCTTGTAGACTAGGATGCCTGGCCATCAAGCCCCAGGGATCTGCCTACCTCTCCCTCCCCAGCACTGGGATTATAAGCACATGTTGTCACAGCTAGCTTATTATGTGAGTCCTGGGAACTGAATTCAGATCCTCATGCTTGCATGGCAAGCACTTTACTGACTGAGCCATCGCCCCAGCCCCAGCTGCCATTGCTCAGCTACTTACCTGACTAAACCCAATTTATTCAAGCTCCAGCTTGGAAGTCACATCTGTTATACAGGATGAATTATGTCCTCTGACAATGCGTGTGTTGAATTCTTAACCTCTGCCTTAGAATGTGGCTGTATTATGAGACAGTTACCTTTAAGAGATAAGGTAAAAATGGATCATATAAATTTTCCCTAGCCCAATATGATTGGCATCATTATGACAATAGGACACTCATAGAAGGAAAGTCATGGCAAGACACAGGGAGAAGACAACTTCCACACACTAAGCAGAGAGCCCCTCATCCCAGACTTCTATGCTCTGGATTGTAAGGAAATGAATTTCTGCCGTTGAAACCCTGCAGTCTACAGTGTTTGATTATGGCAGCTCTAGCAAGTTAATGTGCTCCCCAAGACCAGACATGATCTTTACATATCAACCTTTAGTTTCCTTTGCACTTATCACCTGGAATTATCTCCTTTTTTATTTGTGTCCCTATGCAGTGTAGGGTGTGTATAGATGTACAACCAACAGCCCTGAAGCTAGGTATTATAATTCTCCACTTTATCAATGTCTATCTGAATATTTGGCATATAAAAGGCATTCATATGTTTTCCACACTTGGATGGAGGGTGTCTGAGTTCACTTTCTGCTGCTGTAACAAAATACCTGAGCCGGATAATTTATAAGGAAGTAAGTTTATTTTGACTCATACTTCTGAAGGAGAGGAAGTCCGAGAGTCTGGTGTCAGTGAGGGCCTTGTAATGATTGAATTCATGACAGGAAGCAAAAGCACCAGGGGGAGGAGAGAAAAAGTGAGGCATGAGATGTGGACCTGTGGATAACAACCAGCAATTCTAATGAAGCCCACTCCCATAGGAAAGGCATTCACCTCTCCTAATGGCCTGATTCCTTCTTAAGGAACCCAATATGTCTCAATAACATTATACCAGCAATTAAATCTCAACATGAGCTTTGGCAGGGACAAGCCACATCCAAAACATAGCAGATGGAGATGAATGAGAAAATATTATGTCAGTTTCCAGAAAATTTAGGTAAACATGAACTCTGTCATTGAAGAAATGACTTGAGTTTAGAGCAGCATTTTCCAGTTCACTGACATTACACCTCACTAGACCTAAGTGGGCAGGATTCCAAGCATTCCCCATCCTAGAGTCAATGGTCTCTAAAGGACATTTTCTGATGGGTTTTCCATGCTTGGTCCTGGTTCTGTGACTTACCACTGCTATAGGACATTTCTCATGGGAGTCAGGTTTCGTGAAGGTGAAGGAGGGAAGACAGACCAAAAAAAAAGGGGGGGGTTAAAATATATATTTAGTGGCCCACAGCCAAATAGCTAAACTTAGGTGGGCCTGGTAGACATAGGCTGGAATCTCAGCACTCATGGGTTCATGTGGGAAGATTGTAAGATCAAGAGCTACCTGGATTACACAGTGAGTTCAAGGTCAGCCTGGGTAACCTAGTGAGATTCTGCCTCAAAATACAATAGTAAAATGAAGGCTAGAGGGCCGCTCAGTGACAGAGCGCTTAGAGTGCTCTCTTGGTATAAGCACAGCTCTCAGTTTAGTCCTCAGCACCAACACAATCCGAAACAAAAACAAAAAACTGAACTTGAACTTGATAGCACCTACTGACGTTCAAACCAATTTATATGGGCTCTATAGGAAAACGGTTAGTCACCATTTTCCATGTAGCCATCAATCAGAACAAATTGACAAGAGCTGAAAGGAGTAAGTCCAAAATCAGAGAAGTTATGAATAAAAATGAAACCTCATTCTGTCCTTTTAGTAATTAAAACTACTCAATAATATTCAGACTAGAGCAGCTTATTTGATATTTGGATAACAAATCATTGAAAGTTGCATCAGCCAGAAGGAGCAATTAGGGGTAAAGAAAATTAAGAGCTCTCAAATATATTCAGGCCTATCAACTTTGTCGGCTAAGCGTTCACTTTAATTACCATTGATTTTCATAACAGAATATTAACCCAATGTGTCAATTTACATTTTGTCACAGATTATTACACACGGCAAATCATTAATTTTGCAGCTTTGGGATGAGAGGCAGGTGTACTGGGAATAATGTTTCCTCTTACACATCCATATCTGGTTTTAAATTTTGTTTTGCTTGAGCAGAGCTTTATTTTATTATACCTCAATTAATCAGTCATTCTGACAATGTTTTGGCTTTCACTGTGGAAGCAGTGTTTTTCATTCAGTATCTCAGTATCTCTTCGGGGGTGATGGAGAAGTAGGAGACAGATTGGCTCTGACAAATCAAGTAAAAAAAAAACCTACAAATTTCATTACTGATACTTTATGAATGCAGCATAGACTTTGGTTTGAGTTGAGAGAAAGAGGGTGTATTGGTTACTTTTCTGTGACTGTGATAAAGCACCATGACCAAGGCAACTTATAGAAGGAAGAATTCATTTGGCTTATGGTTATGGAGAACTAAGAGTCCATCATGGCGTGAGAGGCATGGCAGGAGGCAGCCAGAGCAGAAAGCTGAGCGCTCACATCCTCAAGCATGCAAAGGAAGCAGGCAGAGAAACTGGAAATGGAATGTGGCTATAAATTCCCAAAGTCCAGCCACAGAAATGTGCTTCCTCCAGCAAAGGCCATACCTCCTAGCCCTCACAAAACAGAGCCACCAGCTAGGCACAAAATGTTCAAATACTTGGAAACCATGGGGCACATTCTTCATTCAAACGATCACAGAGGGTCAAGTCTCCTTTTTTGCCAGTTAATATTCTTGTCAAGACTCAAGTTTTCCCACCATTAAAATGGGAGCTTACAGGCTGTGGAGATCATTTAGGTGGTAAGGTGCTTGCCTTGCAAGCATGAAGACTTGAGTTCAATCTCCAGAACCTATCTTTAAAAAAAAAAAATCTAGGTGTGGTAGCCCATGCTTGCAATCCCAGCACTGGAGAGAGGGAAAGAGGTGGATTCCTGGTCTGCCAGCCTAGCCTACTTGGTGAATTTTAGGCCAGGGAGAGACCCCGGCAGATTACACCTGAGGAACAACACCAATAGTTGTCCTCTGGCCTCTCTGTACACAAGCACACATGTGTACACTCACCTGAATTCACATGTGCACCCGCACATACATGCAAACACACACAGAGACACAGAGATACACAGGCACACACACACACCATTGAACTTCATGATAGATTTCTGCCTCATCATACCTCTCAGGGTTACTGTGAAACTCAAATGAAATAGCGGTTGGACTTCTTAGGGCTTAAAGCCCATCCAAAGGGAAGGAATTCTAGGCTTCTATGTTTACTGTGAGGACTCATTAATTTGAAAACAAGGAAGGACAGGGTATTCTCTTCTGGTAAATGCCTGGCACTTTTATCTCTCAAGATTTACTAATCCTGCTAATAAAACAAAAATTAAACACCAATTACCATGGGTGGGAATCAAATTGATGTGGTGGTGCCCTGCCTGCATATTAATTATGAATGAGGAGATTGCCCTAGGAGCCACGTCAAGGACTCTTCATGTTCATCAGTAAAGGATTCGTGCTAATGGGCTACAGTAGAAAACCTCTGAGGAACCAGCTCTGATTTCCTTCCTAACATCATGAACTCAAAATAATTTATGTGGTACAAAATCTATTTCCTTCCAGTCTATGAAACTAATGAGAAACACCGGGCTTGGATGAAAAATGAGGATTTAAAAGGTCATGGATGCTTATTTCTTCCTTATCTTCATTAGGGTCAAAGCTACTTAGAATTATCAGGCTTAGAATTATCAGCCTGAGGCAGGCTAGCTTTATTAAGTAAAGAGGTTTGGTAGCTCCTAGTTTTTGGAGGTGTTAGGGCATATATAACCTCAGCTGTGGTAAGAGCTTGTGGTAGATGATAGGATCCATCTCAAAACAGAGAGCCAGAAAAACTGAATAGAATAGTTCAATCTTTGTCACAACCTTCTTCCAAAAATTAACCATGTCTCACTAGAAACACCTTCTGAGATCATGCCCATAATTGGACCTCTCCCTCAGCCTCACTCTTAAAAGTTCCATCACCTCCTGACACTGCCACCTCAGGACCAAGCTCCCAACACATGAGCACTGAGAGACAAACCACATCTAAACCACAGCCCTTCCCAAGGCAGACTTGAGCCTCACCCTGTCAGAGCATGCTCTTGTATCCTGGCCTCCTCATGGGAGCCAGTGCCCAACAGTATGGAAGAGGGCACCCATGATCTACATTCTCTATGTTTCTGTGAGCGTGTCAGCTAAGCCACTTCTACGCTGTCCCACAGCATGGCCCCTCCATGCTGCCCCGCATTCTAGCAATAACAAAAGAGAAAGTCCTCCACATTATGGACTCTGGGTCCCTGTGGTGTACATTAGATTGGAAAATTGCCATGTGCTATTTAAACTCACTAAGAAGCTACTTCTGGAAGTGGGTTTGCTTCCCAATTTCAGACTCAATCATGTTTGTCTCAAAGTATCTTCCAAGAACCCTTGTTCAGGGATGGGCTGTCCCACCTGGCTCTGTAATGGGGGAGAGGGAAGACTAGACAAACAGCCCATGAGCAAAAGCATCATGGACTTCAGAGCAGCTAGAAGGTAAACTGTTTCCAACAGAGGTTATAATTATTTATCCCATGACATAAAATTGCCTGCAATAGCCGGGCATGGTGGTCAACGCCTTTAATCCCAGCATTTGGGAGGAAGAGTTCTTTGTGAGTTCGAAGCCAACTTGGCCTACATAGTGAGTTCCAAGACAGCTGGGGCTACAAGGAGACTCTGTCTCAAAAAGACAAACAAACAAACAAACAAACAAACAAACAAAATGCCTGCAATGGGAACAAGAGGGCAGAAGCTCATCCATGGAGAGAAAGCTTGATTGGGAACTCCAGCTAACAGCCTCAACTTCCCCAGTCAGTTGATGTTTCTTGTGTTAACTCTCAATCGGCCTATTCTAGTCATCTTTGCTGGATGTTGGAAGCTCCCAATTTGATGATGCTTTGCTCTCTGTCTGCTACCTGCTATTTGTTCTTAGCTTTTGCTTACTATATGCTTAGTAAGCTAATTCATAAAAATTGAAAGTCCAGCTGCCATACATACATCATTCTCTGGACCACACAGAACAGTCCCCAAACAGCTCAAGTCTTCCCAGGGCTTTCAGGAGCTTCATGAACTCTCCCCTGTTTCTCCTCTCTTCCAAGACTCAAAACAAATTCATGATCAAAATTGGGTGACAAAACTATCATCTTCCTTTCTCCATCCTCCCCTTTGCCTCTCCACAAAGAGACCAATAAATCTTTATTTCCAATCTCGTAATAAAATATAAACTACATTATATAACAACTTGTGAATTGAATACATAAAGAACCACCCTACCCAATCCTGATTTTTTTTTAAAAAAAAAGAGAGAATGCCAACCATTGACGAGTTTCTAGAGGAATTGAAATCTTGCTTTGCTACAAATGTAAAATGATACCGCCATTCAACAATATCTTAAAGTGTTAAAGTTATCAAATGGCATAGAAATTTTATTCCTGGGTATGTGCCCAGGAGAATTAAAAACAACATCAAATGGCATAGAAATTTTATTCCTGGGTATGTGCCCAGGAGAATTAAAAACATAACATCCAGAGTTGGAGAGATGGCTCAGCGGTTAAGAACACTGGTTGTTCTTGCAGAAGACCCAGGTTCGAATCCCAGCACCCACATGGCAGCTAACAATTGTCTGTAACTCCAGTTCCAGGGGATTCGACAACCTTTCTGTCCTCCGCAGGCATTGCATGACATGAGTACACTTACCTACACGTAGGCAATACACACATACACGTAAAATAAAAATAATAAAGTATTGGGGCTGGAGAGATGGCTCAGCAGTTAAGAATACTGGTTGTTCTTACAGAAGACCCAGGTTTGAATCTCAGCACCCACATGGCAGCTAACAACTATCCGTAACTCCAGTCCCAGGGTATCCGACAGCCTCTTCTGACCTCCAAGGGCATTGCACTACACAAGTGCACTTACCTACATGCAGGCAATATATGCATACACATAAAATAAAAATAATAAAAATTTTTAA
>NW_008331995.1:3288838-3395346 GCF_000622305.1 Nannospalax galili | reverse complement strand
GTAGGCATGACTGGAAATGTAGCTCAGTTGGTAGAGTACTTGCTTAGCATTCATGAAACCCTGTGTTTGAGCCTCAGCCCAAGTATACTAGGCATAATGGCACACACTTATAATCTTAGCATTCGAGAGGTAGAGGCAGGTGGATCAGAAGTTCAAGATTATTCTCAGCTATATAAATAGACATAATGCCTGTTTCCAATTATATGGTATTTCCACAGTAGGAAAATTAGTAGAGACAAAAAATAGACTTCTAGTTGTGATGGGGCTGGGAGAAGGGCAGAATGGAAAGAAAATTTGAAATTTGGGTGTTTTGTTTTTTATTTATTTTCCTAAATTTACCGAGGTATGAATGAAAACTAAAATCACATATTTTAAGCTGTACAATGTGCTATTTTGATATCCATGAACACACTATGAATGCCATGATCAAGCTAATGGGTATCTTTTCACAGTGAAGAAAATACTCTAGAATTAGCGGTGATGGCTACACAGCTCTATGAATATATTATACTTTATAAACTCAGTTTTGAAGTGTGTGCATTAAATCTCTTTTTTTCAAAATTTTAAGTGAGAAATAGTCTTGAGGAAATAAAGAATTTTCAACCTTTCAGTTTCTTATTGAAAAAAAAAAACCACTAGACTTGGACTCAGTGAATATGTACTATTCTTACCAAGTGCTGTAGTGAAGTTAGAAGTCTGGTAACAGCTTCTGTGTCCCCCAGAACATTCCACCACCTTAAAAGTGCCTGAAACTCTACTGTGGAGATACAACCTTGTCTGGGCACTTTCGTACTTAGCCCTCAGCCTCCACATTTACAGGGCAACCTCTAGACCAGTCTTATTTCTAAGTGAAGATAAAATAACAGAACCCTGTCTCCCCAGTGGGTGTCTGATTGTAATGGTTTGATGGGAGGGTTGCAAACAAAGCAATCTTGGAGCCATGGATATAGCACTAATGATGGAGAATTCAGCAGAACCAGGAAGTATAATGTAGCCATTTATTTACTCAGTAGTTACTTTGGTGGAAGTCTTCTATGTATAGGATACTGGCCCAAGTGACCTGCAAGAGGCATTAGTGATTTTAAACACCATGAGTTTTAGAGCCATAATCCTTAGATTTGAAGGTCAGTTCTATCACATGACTTTGAGCTAGTTATAGAAGCTTCTGTGTGATCGCTTCACCTATAAAATGCGAGTGATGAGAGCACTGAGCCTCATCCTGTCAATGTGGGAAGGAGTGAGTGGCATTTGCAAAGGACACTTGGTCTAAGTGAAGCATCAGCTGCAGTTAGCATGGAGTTCAGATGAGGACAGCTATGCTCTTTGCTGCCTCCATATACACACTTTGTTTTATTTTTTATTAAATATTTGAGTTAGTATGCAAGATAATTGCTTTTACTGTGACATTTTTCACACATACATGTCATTATACCTTGCTCTTAATTTATTCCCTCTCCTTCTTCCCTCCCCCACCCATCTTAATCACACTTGCTGGTCTCCTTCCTCCCCACAAACAGCCTCCCCTGCTTTCATATCATAGGTAGCAGAACCCAAATTAATAAAATTAGAGATGAAAACTGGAGCTGTTACCACAGACTCTGTTAAAATCCATAGGATCATTAAGAAATGCTTTGAAAACATACTCAAAAAAAAAAAAACAGAAAGTCTAGAAGAAATGAATAAATTCCTAGGCACGTTTGACCTACCAAATTTAAATTGAAAAGACATAAACAACTTAAACAGATACAAAACAAGCAATGAAATGGAAGCAGTAATAAAAAGTTTCCCCATAAGGAAAAGCCCAGTACTGGATAGATCACTGTCAAATGCTGCCAAACCTTCAAGGAAAAGCTAGCACAACATTCTTCAAACTAGAAATAGACAGGGACACACAAAACAGAAAGGCAAAGAACACTACTAAATTCATACTATGAAGCCAGTCCCTGATACCAAATTCTTTCTTGAGTATTGAATAAGGTACAGAACCACTGGGAGAATTTTATGATGTCAACCTCAGACCTCCATGTGCACATGTGCACTCATGTTCTCACATATATATATATATGTGTGTGTGTGTGTACCTATATTGTGCAATGCTCACAGAGGCCAGAAGAGAACAGATCCTCTGGAACTGGAGTTGTGGATGGTTGTCAGCTGCTTTGTGGGTGCTGGGAACTGAACCCAGGTCCTCTGGAAGAACAGCCAGTGTAGGGAAGGCACGGCATTAGGCAGCACAGACAGGAAGTTGGCTGATCACATCTTTATTCACACACAGAAATCAAAGAAAGCAAGCAGGAAGTGGGGGTAAGGCTCCCCCAAAGCCCACCCCCAGTGGTGTACCTCTTCCAGCAAGGCTGCATCTCCCTAAGGCGCCATAACCTCCTCAAACAGTACCACCCACTGGGGACCAAAGTGTTCAAACACATGAGCTTCTAAGGGACATGTCTTACTCAAACACCACAGTTAGTCTAAAGGTTTATTAATCTTGTTTATCTTCTCAAAGAATCAACCCTTTGTTTCATCAGTCCTTTCTTGTTGCTGTTGTTTCCATTCATTAATTTCTGCCCTATTCTTAGCTATTTCCATCTACTAATTTTGAGTTTGGTTTATTCTTGTTTCTACAGGGCTCTAAAATAAATTTAAATTACTTATCTGAGATCGCTCTGATTTCTTAATGTAGAAACAGAGATGTCAACTTTCCTCTTAGGACTGTTTACATTGTGTCTCATAGACCTTGATATGTTTTGTTTTCATTTTCATTAAACTTTACTGATTTTAAGAATTTTCTTCAATGACCCATTTAATGTGTTGTTTAATCTCCAAGTTTTTCTATGTTCTATAGTTTCTCTCGCTATTGATTTATAGTTTTATTCATTGTGATTAGGTAGAATACAAGGCCTGTTTCAATTTTCTTATACTGCTAAGACTTCTTTTCTATTCTAATATGTGGTCTATTTTAGAGAAAATTCCATGAGCTATTGAGACGATTGTATTCTGAAGGATTTAGATGGAATGTTTTACCTAGTCTATGATGTCAGATCTCTCTCTCTCTCTCTCTCTCTCTCTCTCTCTCTCTCTCTCTCTCTCCTTCCCTCCCTCCCTCTCTCAGCAAGGATGGCCTGTAAATTGGTGAGAGAATTGAAGTCACCATTATTATTATATTTGGGTTAATATGTAACTTTATGCCAAGTAGTATTTTTTTAATTAAATTGGATGCACATATGTTTGATGTATGTTTAGAATTGTCAGATCTTTCTATTGATGGATTGTTCTTAATCAGTATTAAGTGAACTTTATCTCTTCTAACTATTCTTGGTTTGAAGTCTATTTTGTCAGCTGTTAGAACAGTGATGCTTATTTCCTAGGTCTATTTCCTCAGAATACCTTTGAAAACCCCCTTTCATCCTTTCACTCTAAGGTAGCATCTGTCACACAAGTGTTTCTTGATTGCAATAAATATATGGTTCCTGCTTTTTAAGAAATCAAGTCTGTTAATCTGTTTCCTTTGACTAGAGAATTGAAACCATTAACGTTCAGCATTATTATTGAAAGGTATGTATGAATCCCTGCCATTTTCCTGAAACTGTAGTGTTTAGTGTTTTCCTATTCCTCTTAAGTATTATTCTAGCATGATTTATTTTCACATATGGTCTCATGGATGCCGTTCTCTTTGTCTTTGGCCTCAAAGACACACTTGAAAAGTGTGTTCTGTAGAGATGATTTAATGGTAATGAATTTGTTTAGTCTATTTTTTAATCATAGAAAGTTATCATTTACCCTTCAATTATAATAGATAGCTTTGCTAGGTATTATAGTTTGGGTTGGCAATTGTTGTCTTTCAGAATTTGAAATACATAATTCCAAGCCCTCTGGGCTTTTAAAGTTTCTGTTAAGAAATCTATTATTATTCTGAAGGTCCTGCTTTACATGTATCATGGTGGTTCTCTCTGCCACTTTCAATATACTTTCTTTGTTCTGTATATTTAGTGATTTAATTATAATAGAACAAGAAAATTTTCTTTTCTAGTCTTGTCTATTTGTTGTTCTAAATGCCTCCTACATCTGAACTGGCAACTCTTCCCTAATTTGGGGAAATGTTTTGTTATGATTTTGTTGAAAATGTTTTCTGAGCTTTTAGAATGAAATTCTCCCCCTGCTTCTGTGCCCATAATGCTTACTTTTGGTTTTTTCAGGGTGTCCCATATATTTCAGAGGCCTCATTCACACTTTCTTAGTAATTTTTTTGTCCTTGTTGACTTGCTTCAATTTTTCCATGTCTTCAAGCTCAGATATTCTGTCCTCTCATTGATCCATTTTATTGGTAAGGTTTTCCATGAAGCTTTGTATTTGAATGATTGTATTTTTCATTTCCAATATTTCAGTTTGTTTTTTCTTTAGTATTTCTATCTGCATAGAATTTCTCCTTCATACTTCTTATCAGCTTCCTTATTTCTTTCAGCTGTCTGTGTTCTCTTGGGAGTCTTTCATTCTTTGATTTCTTACATACATAAATCGAGTTCTTTGTCTGGGATTGCATATAATTCATTGTCAGTGGAGGCCATTGCTATGGAATTAGTAATTTTTGGAGGATAAATTGGTGCCTTACCACTGCCCTCTGAGCAACATAAAATGACCTATGCACCAGAAGAATTACTGTCTCACCAAAACATACAAATGGATTTGAGGCTTGTGGGAGCTGTGGGCTCAGTCTCGGGGTAGGAACATCAGTGTCTATGCTTTGGGGTTGCTTGGCTTACCTTTTAAAAAAAATTTTTTTATTGAACTTTAGTACATTTCATACAACAGTTCTTGGCCAAATTTAGACCCCCCTCCCCCATCCACGCCTTCAGTGCCCCCCACTCCCACTGGACCCTATACATTCCACCATACATGTTAAGTCCCATCCAGTCAATCATTTGTATCTAGGTGTCCTTCAGTGCAAGTTCATCCAATGGAGTCCAGTCAGCCTATCTAGAGATCTTAAAGAAGGTCTACTCTCCCTCATCCAGCAGTAATTAGTCCCTAACAGTTCCCAGGCTAGGGCCAGCCTGCCACCAATTTCCCTCCCTCCACTCTGGGGGATTGAGTTGGCATAGGTCTTGTCTTTGATGGCACTACTGCTACAAGTTCACATGAGCAAGCTTCTAGGGACCTGAAAGCTTCTGTTTCCCTGTGTTCATGAGTCAACCCTGGCTCTTACGATCTTTCCACCCACTTTTCTGCAATGGTTCCTGAGCAGTGGGTGGGTGAGGTTTACTATAGGAGTCCTATCCAAGGACACACACTCTCCAATCTCTTATTGTCTAAAACTTAGCCAGTTGTGGCCTACTGTGTGCATCTCACTCTGTTGTATAAGGGATCTTCACTGGTGAGAGTTGAGGGGTACACCAGTATTCTCTCCACTCTCTGTTCCGATATGGTCCATGAGCCTTAGGTGTAGAGGTTTCACTGTAGATATGTCACCTAGGGCTGGGCATCTCTCAGATGTATATTCTCTGTATGACGAGGTGTGAAACTCTACAGTATTGGCTTGCCTTTTGAATGAGGATTCTTCCCTTCCCCTGCTGTTGGAACTTCATTGCTGTAGCTAAGTTTGGCTTGGCTTACTTCCCTCTGGTTTTTCCCCAGTCTTTTTCAGGTTTATTTTTAGTGCCTTTGTGAATTTCCAAAGTCCTTCCTCTTTCTCTCTTTTACCTAGAGTCTATTCTTTCTTGTACTGACTCATCTCCTTAACTGGATGTGATGGTTAATCTTGATTAGATTTGGAATCAACTATGAGAAATGCCTGTGGGTGACTCTGTAAGGGAATTTCCATGAAAGATTAACTAAGGGGAGCAGACCCTCCCCCAGAGTAGGCAACACCTTCCAGTGGCAGCCCAGACATAAAGATGCCCAATGAAAAAGTAGTGCTTGCCTGCCTTCGCCGCTTGCTGGTGAGTGTCTGACCCATTGTGGTTGTGGCTGCTATCCTTCTTTAACAGAACTCAGCTCTATTTATCTTTTCCAATTAGACTGAATACCAGTGGCTCTCCTGGAATTTGGGGCCACATTGAGACAACTGAGACATCCAGCCTCCTGGATTGAGCAGCTGTGGAGTTCCTGGCCTCTCCTAGGTACACACAGCCATTGGTGGACTACCCCAGTTCCTACTGTAAGTCTAATAAATCTCTCTTTAGTATATATTCATTCTATCATCTCTGTTCCTCTAGAGAGCTGGCTAATACACGGAGGCAAGGAGGTAGCCTCTAGTCTGCCATCTTACCCAGAAGCTGTTGCAATACTTTCCATTGATCACTGTCAGGAAAAGCCCAAGAGCCCTGAAATTGAGGTGAATGGGTGAGCTCCCCTCTGATGAAACATTTGCACTTTCCCTCTACAGCCAAGCTAGGCAGGTTCCCAAAGCAAGCAGGGGCAGCTGCTCTTGGAAAGTGGTATGTCCTGAGCCACTCAAAGCTGCTTCAGAAGGTTACAAAAGAGGATTACAAGGGGTGACTCAAGGGCTTCTTTGTCCCTTCAGTATCAGGCTAGAGGCTTTGCCTCCAGTCGTTGCCATGAACGGGGAGAGGAACACAGTACTGTCAGGGCCCTACGTTGACCCTTCCTTTACTAACAGAACTTCGTGCATTTTCAATACTTTTGGTCAGGATCAAATAACAGGACACCCTAAGTGACAATCCAAAATTAACCTTTCCACATTTGGCCACATCGTCCTAAGTCACTTTGCTGATTTCTAAGCATTTATCACTCTAAAGCTATCTTGCCCAGGTATATGTTTGCTGGAATAAAAAATATCTGTGTTGCAGGCTAAAGGAGGCAAGGGTCCGTGCCTGTCTTCCTTATTATGTTTGTATCCCAGAGGGTGGAAAAGTGCCTGGTATAGAGTAGGCATAGGAGACATTAGGAAAATGTCTAAAATGGATGGATGGATGGATGGATGGATGGATGGATGGATGGATGGCTCTCTAGACCTCAGCATAGTGTCAACATTACACATAAGACTTACCAATGATCACTTCTCAGCCTCAGTTCCTCCTCTGGGAATACCTGTCCATGCCCTCCCTCTGAGCACATGCTTCTGGGACCCTGAACAGTGGGAGAGGGAAACTATACCACTCCTCACTGCTTCAACATCTTTAATTGGACCTGGTGCTTACTCTAACTCTGTTAAGCTAAGACCATCATCATTTCTTTAAAGTGTATCTTAGGAACTCAGATTGTCAATGGTTTAATTTGAAACACCCCCACAATTCATGTGTAAACACCTGGTCCCCCAGATAGTGGTGCTGTCTTTGGAGGTGGTGGTAACTTTAACATGTTGACCCTAGCTGGTGGAAGTGGATCACCAGAGGTGGGGCTTTCAGGTATGCTGTCCCTGGCCTCTTCCTGTCGCTGTCTCTGCTTCCTGTCCACCATGAGGTAAAGAATCTCCTCCTCCACATGTGCCTGCTACCGTGATGTTTTGTCTCATCATGGGCTGAGAATCAGTACAACCCAGGACTATTGACCAAACCCCCTAAAACAATGAGTCAAAATAAATCCTTCTTCCTTTAAGTTGTTCTTTTGGAAACTTTGGATACAGTTATATAGAGAGACCCTATAAGGCCCTGGAATGGATTCCTAGCACTGCAAATAATGATGATGATGATGATGATGATGATGATGATGATGATGATAATGACCACAATAATGATAATATAGTCAATGTGTTAAGGCAGAGACTGACGTGAATTCATCTCAAGTACAGTCAAAGCAGAAAGAGTCTGTATGCAGCTAACGAACACAACAAAGTTGACTGTGGAAAAGAGGAGGGGTGCTTAGGGGAGAGAAGGGGGGAGGGAGTGGGACAGGGAGAGAGGCTGAGCAAGTACTGATCTGAATGTACTGAGTTTTCAGTTTGTATATGGTCCCTTGAGACTTGGCTAGACTTCCAGACTTGGTTATTGCTTTCAGTTCATATTAGTTTGGTTGGGCTTTGCTTTCTTACAAACAAATAATTCCTAACTATAAAACCCTGACATACAGAAGCAGTCTGAAAACCTGTAGTAACTGGAATGCATTTTTCACTCATTCATTTGCTCACTCAAGAAGTACTTAGTGAACAGGTCAGTGAGCTGAAAGGTAAAGGCATAGCGGTAGGAAAAACAGCCATCAGCTCTGTTCTTATGGAATTCTGGTAGGGGGAGGCAGCTATGAATCAAAGGCAAGAAGAGAAATGATGAGGCAACCTTATATCTCATACTGCCTAGGATACTCCAGAAAGGATGGCAGCCATACAAAGATGCCCAAGTCATGCCAACCTTAGTAGCACATGCCTTTATCCCATTTCTCAGGAGGCAGAGGCAGGCAGATCTCTGTGAGTTCGAGGCCAACTTGATCTACACAGGGAGTTGCAGGCCAGCCAAGGATACATAGTGAGACCTTATCTCAAAAGCACAAATAAGGGGCTGGAGAGATGGCTCAGCAGTTAAGATCACTGGCTGCTCTTGCAAAGGACTCAGGTTTGGTTCCCAGCACCCACATGGTGGCTAATAATTGTCCATAGCTCCAGTTCCAGGGGATCAAAGGCCCTCTTCTGACCTCTGCAGGCATTGCATGACACAGGTGCACTAACATACATGCAGGCACTAACATGCATGTAAGTAATACACTCATGCACATAAAATAAAAATAATAAATAAGTTTTTTAATAAATAAAATATTTTTAAAAATATATAAAACAAACCCTCAAGTCCTAAGTGATAGTAAAGAGAATGTAGTCTGTGCATACAGGAAATATTCATATCATTCTTTACCAGAGAGTTGATTTGATCCTTAAATTGTTTCCACAAGGTTGGTCTTAGACTATCTCCATTTTTTATAGGCAAGTTTGCCAAACTTGAGTTACTTGCCCAGAGCAAACAAAGTCAAACAGAGGCAGAGGTAGAGCTTACAGACTGTGTCTGTCTCTGAAGCTCCACACGTTTTGTTTTCCTCCTCCTATAAACATGGCCTCTTCCAGGCGACAGTCAGCATGGGAAGAGCTACACAACACAACCCTGCAGAAACTTGAAGCAGAAGGCATCCAGGCAGGACTCGGCTGTGCTATTTTTAGGATCAGCTCTGCCGAAACAATGCCAGCAGCCAGGGGAACAGGGTTCAGCCTGTTCAGGCTGAGGCTGCTGCAAGGTAGGTTAGAGTGGGTCTATTTGCAGCACTGCAACACTCTCCTGAAGGTCTGGGGTCTTCAGGGTCGGGGGAGTAGGAGGAGGGATGGCTGAACTTGGTGAAATCTGCTAGTTTGCATTCAACTTTAGTACCCAGTTACACATTCAGACCCTGCAGTGAAGACAGACCCAACACAGAGCTTGTGAGGGGCACAGACCAGGCTCCATAAATCTCTTGAGTTCACAATGACATTATGAGACTTGGTTAAACTGTACACTCCTGGGGGAATCTCATATTCTTTCCAATTTATCTCATATTACTGACAGAAAGGCTAGAAATAACCTCCTCAGAGCTATAAAAACGAATGTCAATAAAACCTCCAGCATTCCCTCAGCGCCTTGGAAGCAGTAACCTTGTCTTCAGACCAGCTTTCCTCAGAGGAGACAAGATCAGGAACCAGCTGGGGTTTGCATTTGGCTTTCCAAGTGCAGAGCAAGGAGAAAAGCTGGGAGGGCCTCAGCAGTGCAGCCCAAAATATCTCCCCACCCACTGCTGGTGTCTGAAATTCCACAGGGAGATGCGTTCCTGGCTTAAGATGGTGCCCCTCAGGAGGCTATTTCTGTACTTTACCTAGGCTCAAACCTGAGAGCACAACACTGATTCCAAGTCTGTGCTTCCTGTGGCAGAGTTTATTAGAGTGTGGTCTGAGGAACATCTGCATCTCAAGAAGCTTTACCAGAATAAACATCCAGCACCCAACTGGGTGGAGCAACACTTCAGCAAGAGGTTCAGGTTACCTTCATGTTAAACAATTATCACCAGTAATTCTCAAACACACTAAAGCTTGAAAACCTCTGTGCTGTATGTTTCATTCCCCACCAGTGTTCCATAATATGCTGTAAATAAATCGTGTGTGTGTGTGTGTGTGTGTGTGTGTGTGTGTGTGTGTGTGTGTGTGTGTTATTGTTTCTCAGGAGCTGTCCATCTTTTTTTCGAGACAGGGTCTCTCATTGACCTGGAACTCACCAAATAGACTAGGCTGACTGGTCAGTGAGCCCCAGGGATGCACCTGTCTCCATCTCCCCAGTGCCAGGATTACAAAATGTGACAGTAAGGCTGGCTTTATTTACATGGGTTCTAGGGATTGAATCCAGGTCCTCATGGCTGCATGGTAACTGGCTGAGCTAACATCTTGTTCCCTCTAGGTCAATGGTTCTCATACTCAATGTCATAGCCATTTTCTGATAGGTAATATTTTGTTTTGAGTTTGTTCTCATCGTAAAATGTTTGGCATCAATCCTACAGCAGTAACTATCAGTAGTAACTCTTCCATTTGTGACTACAAAAAAAATGTCTCTAAGCCAGTCCTAGAATTCCAGCACTTGGAAGGCTGAGGTAGATGATTACAAGTTCAAGGTGAGTTTGGACAACATTACAAGCTCCTATCTACAAACAAAACCAAACAACAACAATGAGCCAGTTACCATGGCTCATACCTATAATCCAAGTACTTGGGATGCTCAGTCAAGGAACTGCTCCAAGTTCAAGGTCAGTCTAGGCTACATGGTGAGTTCCAAGCTAGCCTCGTCTATAGAGTGAGACTCCGTCATAAAAAAAGAACAAACAAGGGGGCTGGAGATATAGCTTAGTGATAGAGTACTTGCCTATGATTCAAATCCCAGATTCAAATACCCAGTACCACCAAATGGGAAAAAATATGCTTTTGGAGCTGGAACAATAGCTCAATGGCTAAGAACACTGGCTGCTCTTACAGAGGACCTGGGTTCAGTTCCCAGAATCCACATAGCATCTAACAAATGTCCATAACTCCAGTTCCATGGGATCTGACGCCCTCTTCTGACCTTTACAAGCATTACACACAGGTACACTTATATACATGTAGGCAATACATGCATACACATGAAAATAAATCAATCGAGAAAAAAACTAAAAACAAACGATGAATAAAGATGATTATTTTTTCATGAAGAAGACAGAAGACAGAAGACCATACAGGGTGGAATTCAGGTAGGATTTAATCAAGGTTCAGCTTTGTTCCTATGTTCCTCTTGGTGCTACTCACTTTTGAGTGCCCTTTTTATCCCTCAGTTGACTTCCTTGATAATAGCAAAATGACTGCATCTTTTTAAAAGCAGTTCCAGGTCCATCCAGTACCATCCAGGAGAAAAGAGGTTGTCCCTTCAGTAATCAAGAAAATATCTACTTTTAATTTTAATTTGGCCCATTTGGGGTTATAGGGGGTAAGGTGAGAAGGAATTTACTTTTAAATTAAGTTTATATTGTTTAAGACAGGATTTTGGTATGTTGCCTGGGCTAGTCTCCAGCTCATGAAACTAAGCGCTCCTCTCTCTTCAGCCTCCTGAGAAGTGGGGACTATAGGCATGCACCATTACATCTGGCTAAGGTGAGCTAGGTTGAGCTGGGTTTTTCTATTACTTATAGCCAGAAGCATCTGAACAGTTGCATCACCTTGAGCTGACACGCTCCTGCAACTACATTACACCGCTTGGAGTGCTGGAACTCTAAGTGGGGACACCAAGCCAGGAGCCTTATCAGCACCTGGGATCTTCAAGAAATGCAGAATCTCGAGCTCCTTTCAAGATGGACTGAACCTGAAGTTGCATTGTAATAAGAGGCTCACATGGCTGGTAGCAACGGTAAGGATTTAGAAGCATGGAGCTATGTGATAGGGAGACAATGAGAAACCAAAGGCAGATGTGGTAGCTTGCCTTTCCTAACGAGACCAGATGCCCTGCTGTATACTCAGCCACACCTCTACTTCATGCATGCATTCTTTCATTCATTCAATAAGCACATAGCACTCATCTGTAAATATATCAAAAGTACTTTAAAAGATTCATTTTTATTATTTTTAATTATGCATATATGTGTGTGCCTGTGTGCATATGAACAAATCCGTGCATTGTCTGTGGAAGCCAGAGGTATTTGATCCTCTAGAGCTGGAGCTACAGGCAGTCGCCCCGTATGGGTGTTGCGAACTGAATTCAGGTTCTCTTTGAGTGCGGTATGCACTCCTAACCATGATCTAGTTCTCCAGAGCCCTCAAAAGTATTTTAATGAGGGAAAAAAAGAAGAGGAGGAGGAGGAAGAAGAAGAAGAAAAGAAAGATAAAGAGAAAGAGGGGAGAGGAAAAGTAGGATGAGAACGAGGCAGAGGAAGAGAGAATCTCTGTCTTTAAGGAGATAGTTATCTATTGAGACAACTAACATTGCTTGAACATACAAACCAAGATTAATTACCTACTTTGGGCCTGTCCAACCTTTTGATTTGCAATACAACATTGTTATCTACAAGGTTCATGATCCAGGTGGCTTGAGTTACAAAACAACAACAACAACAAATAAATTGCAAAAAGAATCTTATAATGTTTTAAGTAAGTTTACAATTTTGTGACGGGACCTATTCATGGCTTTCTTGGGGCCCATGTGGCCCACAGGCCACAGGTTGGACACACTTGAAAGTGCTTCCCTAGAGAGACATATGGAGCCATGGGAAGATTCAATCTTATCAGGGTAGTCAAGCCCAGCTGCTCTAAGAAGATCAGAAGGGCGTGTAGGGAAGAGTGGGACAGGAGAAGAGGAGGCTAGCCCAACAGAAGAAAGCAGATGTATACAGCCTTCATAAGGAAGCAGCAGGGTAAACCATGAGCCTCCAGAAAAACATGGAGCCTGGAGTGCAGAAGGTGAGGCATAGAGGTTCAGCATGGAGAGGTGGCCAGGACTGGGCAATGTAGCACTTCAAAACCCGTGGTAAATGGGCTGGGTGGTAAACTGCATGCTCAGCCATGCACAATGCCTTGGATTTGATCCCCAGCATTAAGAGAATACAAAGAAACATATTTAGAAGGTTTTTCTGCAATCCCTAAGCTAACAGAAAGTAAGTAATGCATTTAAGTACATTGAGGCCATTGGCAATGACACATAACCCAAGCCCATCTCCCAACGCCTTCTGCTCTTATCTTCTCTCTTCTTACTTGTAGCCTAGCCAAGTAGCCTGGCTCAGCTTCACATGTTCACGCTCCACTTGCTATTTGGGGCTGGCAGGCAGAATGAGTGGTGGGGTCAGCCTGCCTCAGATTATTCCTCGGCTATGAGTGTTTCGACAGCAGGAATCAGTGACAAATGGCATCACCATCACATCACTCAGCACTCCACAGTTCACCCTGGCTCAAAGAGACACAATAAATATGCACTGGATGAATGGCCTCACCCAGGCTCTTTTGCTTCAGTGAGGCTCAATTCCTGCTCTATAAAATCAGATGCTAGAGTATCTGTTTTGTGGGGTTGTGCTGGTGGAGAGACTATAAGTACATGACACAATGCTGGGCACAAGCCACATATTCCCCATACCATATATATGTACACACATACACAGCCTCAAATAGGATTGGAAAACAAACAAGAAGTCTTAGTTTCTCACCACCAGCCTTGGCAATCTAAAACAGAGGGTCTATCAAATATTATCTAAGTAGTTGGCCATGGTGGCTCACACTTGTAATCCCAGTTTTCAGAAGGATAAGGTAGAAGAATCATGAGTTTAAGGACAACCTGCGCTACATAGGAAACACTATCTCAAAAAAAGAAAAATTGTACTGGTGGCTCATGCACTGAGCTGTAAATTAGGAAGTCATGAACTTTGACAAGCTTCATATTTGGTCATGAAGCCAACCTTCATGGAATCTTGTCTCAAGAAGAAGAAAAACAAGGAGAAGGAAGAAGAGGAGGAAGGGGAGAGGAGGAGGAGGAGGAAGAGAAAGAGGAGGAAGAGGAGGAGGAAGAGAAAGAGGAGGAGGAAGAGAAAGAAGAGGAGGAAGAGGAGGAAGAGGTGGAGGAGGAAGAGGAAAATATTGATCTCAAACCTTTATTTTTTTTAATGTGTATGAGTGTTTTGTCTGCATGTATGCAAGTGCACCTGTGTGTACAAACCTGCAGAGGCCAGAAGAGGGCATCAGATCCCCTGGGACTGGAGTTATGGATGGTTGTTAACCACCATGTAGGTGCTGAATCCTTTGGAAGAATAGCCAGTGCTCTTAACTGCAGAGCCATCTCTCCAGCCTCAATTGAACATTTTTATATATTCCATTCCATATTTTATTATTTGCATGTAAATACACATGTGTACAGATTTTTTTAAACATTAAAGTAGAATTAGTATTAGTTTTATAAATGGGAAGTTGCCAAAAGTAAAATATTGCTAAAAAATAAAGAGTGAAAGTACTGGTTTAAAAAAAGTCTTTTAAAATACATAATAGGAAACTAGTATTTTGAAGTAAAGTCATAGAAAAATTATCTTTGAGAACTTTGTTACAAGTATAACTTCATTTTTTTTTCAAAACAGTTACAAAATAATTCTTTTCAGAGCTTGCTTATAAACAAGTGATTTAACTTTCAAGCCAAGAAAAACAAATGTGGGGAATATTTTTGCATTTGACTAGTTTTCAGTGAACTTCGACTGTCATAATAGCTTAAAAGAAAACCCATGGGGAGATTTTCTAACTCCTCTTTCCTCCCATATCTATGCATCTAGTTATACAGGATGATACACTATCTTCCCTAAATACTTCACTTTGTAAGAATAAAAAGGTTGCCAAGTCCTGATGGGTATTTAAAAGAAAAGAAAACTTACTGCACCATGTGAATGAAGGCTGATTCAGCAATACCTTTAAGCATGGCCAAAGGTCATGGATCTTGTATCTATGAAGAATTGGCTTCTAACAGACTCCCTTGCACCACTGAACCTTAATTATTCTCACCAACTAATGGTTCCACCCGTGAATGAACATAAAGGCCACTTGAAAAATGGATATGATCTTGTACAACCATATGGATAGGCCCAGATAAAGAAACAACAGTGTTTCTCTATCAAGAAAAACTGGGAAACACTTGAGCAAACTGTTAGTTTGTATGAAATGTCTCCACAAAAAGGCTCACATGTTGAAGACTTGTTTCCCAATGCAGCAGTGTTCAGTGTGTGTGTGTGTGTGTGTGTGTGTGTGTGTGTGTGTGTGTTGGGGGATGGGGTGTGTGTATGTTGACTGCACATGTGTGTCAGTGTCTGGTGTCTTCCTCAATCACTCTCCATCTTTTTGTTGTTGTTAAGACAGAGTTCTCACTGAACATGAAGCTCATGTAGCCTGCTAGAATGGCTAGCCAGTAAGTTTCAAGCCTCCCCAGTGCTGCAATTATAAATGTGTGCTATTGAGCCCAGCCTTTTTTTTTTAAAAAAAAATATCTATTTATTTTTATTTTGTGTGTATGAGTGTTTTATCCACATGTATGTAAGTGCACCTGTGTGTGCAGTGCCTGCAGAGGTCAGAGGAGGGTGTTGAATGCCCTGGAACTGGAGTAATGGATGGTTGCTAGCCACCATGTGGGTGCTGGAAACCGAATCTGAGTCTTCTGCAAGAGTTGCTAGTACTCTTAACTGCTGAGCTATCTCTCCAACCCCAGAAGTGGGTCACTTGGGACATGATTTGATCACAAAGGTTTCTGCCTCTATCTATACATTAACCCACTGATGGATCCATAGGCCATATTGGGAGGTGGTAAATTGTGAAGGTGGGACCCAGATGGAGGAAGTGATCACTGGGGTGTGATTTTGAAGGGAATATATATTGGCCCAGACCCCTCTCCTAATTATTCACTCTTGACCTGGGGAGGTAGTGATAAACAAGAACAATATAGGACTCTGTATTTGGAGGCCCTATAACTAGAAGGATTCCACTTCAAATCTTTTAAATAGGATCCACTGAAGAGCAAGTCTGGTTGCAGCAGCTGCAGCAATTCCAGCTCCAATATAGTATATTAAAGTTGCTGCAGTTGAGAGGGAAAAGTGGCTTATAGAAGGAATTGAAGGAAAGGGAATGGGGTATATTTGATCAAACATATTATATTCATGGATAAAATTCTCAAACTTTTTTAATTAAAAAAAGAAAAAGTTGCTGCACTTTTTTTTTAAAAAAAAAACTCATCATTGGGTCAAAATGTAAAGAATAAGTGACCATGGGTTGTACCGCCCCAATTGCTGCATCCACAAGGCAACCCCTATACCTAAGGCTCAGGGAATAGAGCAGAAGAGGGGACAGAAAAGTTAAGACCCAGAGGACCCGGATGCCTACTGCTAAATAGTGTCTTCTAGACATGACAAGGGTTCTGCATCCATCATGAACCTGAGAGACAGTTGGGGGAGGAATTGGAAGAGTTGGAGGTGGGAGAGAAGAAGGGGTGGGACTGATGTAAATACAGTACTTGTGTATGAAATTCTTAGCTGGGCATGGTGGCTCATGCCTTTAATTCTAGCACTTGAGAGGTAGAGGCAGGCAGAACAAGGCCAGCCTGGTCTACATAGTAAGTTTCAGGCCAGCTGGAACTACAGGGAGACCATACCTCAAAAAACAAAAAGAGATGTCCAGGGAGTCTTCACGCTGCACAATGCTTCCTGGCTGTCCTGTGGGGAGCAGCTCTGCTCCTCCATGCCCTAACCTTCATGATGCTTCTGCTGTACTGCGGGCCTAAAAGCAATGAATCTGCACTGACCACAGAGTAAAACCTTGGAAAACTGGGGCCAAAGTAACACATCTTTTCAGTTTATTTTCTTAGGTGTTTTGTCACAGCAATGAAAGGTCTCCACTCTGCCTCCCCTGTGATCTAGGGTCTTTGCTTCCTCTGTCGCTGGTGCTCACGGTTCTCCCACTTTTTGTAACATTACTTTGCAAAGTGATAGAAAATATGGATTTTTTTTCTCCCTTTGCTAACAGGCAGTCTCTGATCTCATGAATTCAATTTTCTCAAGCACTGGCATTGATTTTCCAGTAATCCCTAAAGGATTTCTTCTGGCATGCCTCATTTCTCTGACTCACCCACCACTCTCTCACGGCTCTGAAAAAGTACAGGCTTGGATGGAAACCCTGCTTCTTTGGGCTGGGTTTCCCCAGTTGCAAAGGGAACTGCTGGAACAGCCAGACATTTGAATATTTCATCTATATGGTCCTTGAAAATGCTGTCTAGAGATATTTTCACATTTTCCCAGTTCCCACAATTTTATTATTATTAGAGTTTTTAAAAAGATGAAAGACTCACAGGCAGTCAACGATGATTGCAACGAAGGTCTACTCTGGCTCCACAGCCTCTGGGGGATCTTAGTGTGCACACTGATCACTCTGTACTCTTGGCCTCCCTTCTGCTTCCTTTACTCCCAGGGCGGTGCTCTCAGAAACCCACATCCTCTGTAGATCCCGGCTGGCAGGCTTTGCACAGGGTGACATGATGGGATGCTTCTTATCACTTGTTAGTTCAAACTGCACTCTACAGCCCACATCCAACTATCCCTCCTCTCACCACTCTGACAGATACTGTGTGTTCACGTTGGAGCAGCATACATTGTATACATTAGGCACAATCTAGGGCTGACCTGGGAAGTAATTGGTGATTACCAGTGTCCTGTGTCATCCTTAAGAACCATGGGCCTACGACTGGAGAGATGGCTCAGCTGTTAAGAACACTGGCTGCTCTTCCAGAGGACCCAGGTTTAGCTCCCCACACTCACGTGGCAGCTCAGACCATCTGTAACCAGTTCCAGAGAAGTTGACATCTTTGGCCCTCTGTGAGCATTACATGCACATGGTTCACTTACATATATGCAGGCAAAACACTTATATATATAAAATAAAAGTAAATTAATGTAAAAAATTTTAAGAACCATAGGTCTAGAGTTTGATAGTACCAAGATGGATTTTCACTGGCTTCTTTACGAAGAATAGATTCCAATTTTTATTGCTTAGCAATGTTAAATTTGGGCTCCCTTCGTCAAGGAGCATAGTGTTAGAAATCATACCTAGACATAGACCACAGACAACCAGGCCCCAGCTATAGTTACTTTGGTTATTCCTTAACTCCATCAGAGACATGCTAGGGGCTTTGCTCCAGGTCTTCCTCCCGCTTGGATACTCTGCCCTGGTGGGGTCTTAATATAGCTATTTCCTTTTTGATTCAGGGGTTAGCTTGGACATGACAGAGGCCATTCCCAAGTAATGAGACTACCTCCCTTCATTAGAGTTCTATAGAGAAACTGAACTGATAAATTGAATATATATTATAAAAGTATTTATTCTACTGGCTTCCATGATAGGAGCCAGGTAGTCCAACAATGGCTGTCTGCATGTTGGAGAGGCTGAGAGCCCTGCAGCTGCTCAGTCACAAAGCCGGATTCCTCAGCAGCAGTCCCAATCTGGCACTCAAGGCCTGGAGAACTCCTGGAGAGCCCCTGGTCTCCAGCCTCCATTACAAGGCCAAAAGCTGGGTACGGAGGCAGTGGAGGACGGCAGCAATGACAATGGGATAGACTACACACCAGCAAGAAGCAAAGGCCGACAGGACTGCTTTTTCCTTGGGCCTCTTTGCATCCGGGCTGCCACTGGAGGGTGCTGCCCACTCAGAGGAAGGGTCTTCCCTCAGTTAACCCTTTCTGAAAATGTTCTCACTGCTCTACCCCAAGTTGTGCCTCTTAGTTAATTCCAGATCCAATCTAGTTGACTGACAAGAATAACCATCACAGTCCCTAATGACTTGGTCTTTAGCACATCCCCCCCCATTTTGTGTATTTAATCTCCAAAATTACTGTGTTTCTTTTCTCATGGTCAGAATGACTTCATGGGTGGCTGACGTGTGTGTGATCTCACAGGGTCTGGCACTCAGATGAGGCCCCCGCTTGGTTTAATGTTCTACTGTTCCTGCCTCCAAATACTCATTTTTAGTAATGTGTCTATGTTTTCATTTGACACTGTAAATTAGGGGCCTCCCCTACTTATGGTTTACTGTCTTTCTCTTGCTGTCAGAACATAAGTCCTAGGTGATCTGGGATTCTTTCTGATTCAGTATCATATTGTCAGCACTTAGAGCACTTCAGGGAATATTCTAGTTGCTCAAATAAATCTTTTATGTACATGTGTATGTGAGTACATGTGCATGCATGTGGAGGTCAGAAGATAATCTCAGGGGTCACTCCCCAGGTCTCTTCTGCCTTTTGAGACAGGGCTTCTCATTGGCCTAGGAGTCTCAGGAATCCCCCTGCCTCCACAACCTGTCTTGCTATCATTGGGATTACAGGAATGTGTGCCCAGATTTTTGTGGGGATTGTGGGGACCCAGACTCAGGTCCTCATGCTTGATAGGCAAGTACTTTCCCAACTGAGCTATACAGCCCTCAAGTAAATATTTAAGTCAAACACATACTTATCATATGGCCCAGCAATGTCATTCATATACAAATAGGATTAAAAATAGGCGGTCAAATAAATATACATCCCTAGACATTATAACAGTACTAGTCACAATAACCCAAAGCAGTTTAAATTTCCTCCATTGGATGGCTAGATAAACAAAGCGCAGCATGTCATACAATGAATCATTGTTCAGCCACAGAAGGAAGTGATAGAGGAGAAGAGGTTTATTTTCTCACACATTGCTAGGCCTATGGCAGAGACATCAATGATAAAATTCAGCTTGGCAAGAGAAAAGCATACAAATTTACCTACTTCTTTCACAAGTTAAGACTCAGAGTAACGGTATTTTTCTGTTAAGTTCATCTCAGAATGGACAGTGTCCCTGTAGCAAGATTGGACAAAGGGGTCTGATTGAACAAAAATAAATCGGAGATGGAAGAACATAGTGGGAAGGTTAATACTGACTGCAATTTGACAAGATCTAGAATCATGTAGGAGATAAACCTCTGGGCATATCTACGAGGGAGTTTCTAAAGTTCACTGAGGTAGGAGGTCCCACCCTAGGAAGACTTACTCATTCTGTGGGCTAAGGCCCTGGATGGTATAAGAAGGCAAAAATGATCTGAGCACCAGCACTCATCTCTCTGCTTCCTGATTGCGGATGCAATGCCACCAGCTGCCTCCTGCTCCTGCTGTCACAAGTTCCCATCCATGATGGACAGAGCCCTCAAGCTGTGAGAACAAAGCCGCTTTTGTTATTGTATCACAACAATGAGAAAAGTGACAAATACACTCAGCAAGGCCTGTCTGCTTTGTCTTCTTTGTGATCTGGTGTCTTCATAGACAGGGTTGTTTTTTATTTTTTATTTTATTTTATTTATTTATGTACTTTTTATTTTATGTGTATGCGTGTATTGCCTGCATGTAGGTAAGTGCACCCGAGTCGTGCAATGCCCGTGGAGGTCGGAAGAGGCTGTTGGATCCTCTGGGACTGGAGTTACGGACGGTTGTTAGCTGCTATGTGGGTGCTGGGATTCGAATCTGGGTCTTCTGCAAGAACAACCAGTGTTCTTAACCACTGAGTCATCTCTCCAGCTCTGACAGGGTTGTTTTCAACTGGGTTCAGGATGGGACCCTCATGGTGGGGAATTTATGACCTTCAGGGGAAGATGAGAAAACTTTGCTATGGCCTATTTCAGAGGACACAGATGGGAGGCCTTCCTTGCTTTTGTGGTGTTCTCAAATACTAAGGCACCACACTTTGGGGTAGTATGTCCTGAACACTGTTAGAATGATGCACTGATCCATGCTACTATACAGAACTTTGGAAACATTATAACAAGTGAAATAAAAAGCCTTCCCCTCCCCAAATCACCTAGTAGAAGTTTCCAGTCACATGAAATGTCCAGGTGGGTAAATCTGTAGGGATGGAACACAGATTGGTGGTGGCCAGAGGTGAAGAGGAGGAATCCAACAGGCTTGTAATCTTAATGCTCAGGAGGCAGAGCAGAAGGTTAAGAGTTCAAGGTTAGCCTGGGTTACATAGTGAGACTCTATCAGGAAGGAAGGAAGGGAGGGAGGGGAGGGAGTGGAGGGAGGAAGGGAGGAAGGGGGGAGGGGAGGAAGGGAGGGAGGGCGGAAGGGAGGGAGGGAGGGAGGGAGTGAGGGAGGGAGGGAGGGGGGGGGGGAGGGAGGGCACGTAAGGGGTAGTCTTCAGACCATACTAGGAGTAGTGAGGATGTAAAATTTTTTGAAGGGAGGAAGGGAGGAAGGGAGGAAGGGAGGAAGGGAGGAAGGGAGGAAATGAAACTAGCCGGGCAGACATGGCTAATTGTTCAACACAGTGGATAGACTAGATGCCACTGAATTTACTTTGAGATGGTTAGTTTTAATTAACCATGATTTAGTTTTAGAAGAGTTAATTTTAAGTTATGTGAATATCATCTCAACTTTAAAAAGGACACTGGAAAACAAGAGAAAATTTGTTCAATGAATACATTCTCCTAGATCTTGCCTCAGAAATTATCCGTGACTGCTTAGAGTGCTTAAACCAAAAATGAATCTACCATATGACCCGGTTATACTACTCCTTTGCATGTATCCAAAGGACCCATCCTCCTGCAGAGATACCTGTACATCCACGTTTATTGCTGCTTTTTTCACAATAACTTAAGAAATGGAAACAACATAAATGTCCCTTAACTGATGACTGGATAAGGAAAATGGTATACATTTACACAATGACGTTCTACTCAGCAGTAAGAAAAGATAAATTTATGAAATTTTTAGGTAAATGGATGGAACTAGAAACTGTTACACTAAGTGAAATAACACAAACTCAGAAAAGCAAGTGACATGTGTTCTCCCTCATTTAGGGATCATAGCACCAATCCCTTATATGTGAGTATATATCCCGATATAACAGCAGGAGCCTGAAAGAAGGCGTTAGTAGGGAACAGATGGTACCAGGAGGGAGGAAAGTGAGAGTGTCCAACTGGGAACGGAGGAGGAAGGGACATGCAGGGGACCATGGGGTGGGGGAGGCAGGAACTCAGAAGAGAAGCCAGAGGTATGTATGTTGGTTGGGAACCCCATGAAAAATACAGGTTATCTCCCAGAACTTGAAAGTAAGACCCTACTGCTGAAGTCAGGACATATTTCAGACAGGACTTTGAGCAATGGAGCAGGAACTGACCTGGAAGTCTTCTCCCTGAAGACTAGCTCTCATAGTTCTAGAGGATACTGTGCAAGCTGCTAAGGGAGAAAATCAAGCAATGGTCCAACCCATTTGCAAAGCCTAATAACCCTAACAACTGGCACAGTAAACTATCTCTATTGGTGCAGTAGTGGCACTGTTATCTTGGGGGTAATCAACAGCTATCTAATTGGAGTTAAAGCCCTCTCAACGGGAGGGAACTCTTGAGTGGCACTGTAATTATAGGCAGCTATCCATGGCTGGAGAGGTCATAGGTGCTAGAGAAAACACTATTCTGTAATATCTCTAGACAAATGAAATTTCTTACCATATGCTAAATATGGATGCTTATATTTACAGACAAGTATACTGTATACCACTTATCAAAGAAGTTTCCTTTTGCAACAGATGGAGGCTACTGCAGAGTTCCACAACTGGTCACACACAGAGAATATATGTCTGAGAGATGGCAGCCCTAGATGACACATCTACAGTGGAACCTCTACACCTAAGGCTTGTGGAACATAATGGAACAGAGGGTAGAGAGAGTACTAGTGCATCTCTCAACTCTCACCAGCAAAGCTTCCTTATATAACAGAGTGTGATGCACACAGAAGGCCATGGCTGGTTACATTTTAGAGAATAAGACTGCAAAGTGTGTGTCCTTGGATAGGACTCCTATATTAAACCTCACCCACCCACGGCTCAGGGACTATTGCAGAAGTAGGGGCAGAAAAATTGTAAGAGCCAGGGTTGGTCCATGAACATAGGGAAACAGGCTTTCAGGTCATTGGACGCTTGCTCATGTGAACTTGTGGCAATGGTGGTGTTGCGCACAAGACCCATGCCAACTCAATCAGACAAAAGCCCAGAGTGGAGCAAGACAAATGGATGGTGGGCCAGCCCTAGCCTGGGAACTGCTGGGGACTGATTACTGATGGATGAGGGGGAGTAGACCTTCTTTATGATCTCTAGATAGGCTGACTAGATTCCAGTGGATGCACTTGTACCAAAGGACATCTTGGGTACAAATGCTTGACCAGATAAAGGCTTAACATGTATGGCAGAATGCATGAGGTCTGATGGGTGGGGGCATGAATGGGGAAGGGGGTCTAAATTTGATTAAGAACTGTTGTATAAAATGTACAAAAACTCAATAAAAAATTTAAAAAACAAAACAATAAATAAAATGAGATTTTAAAAAAACATTCAAACGTCCCTTTTTTTTTTTTTTTCAATCTTTTTGAGACAGGGTCTCCCTATCACCCTGGCTGGCCTGGAGCTCACTATGTAGACCTGTAGACTAGTCTGGCCTTGACCTCACAGAGATCTGCCTGGCTCAACCTCCCGAGTGCTGGGATTATAGGCATGCACCACCACACCTGGCATTCAAATGTCTCTTCCGTCAAGATGACACAGGACATTTTATCATGTCAAGTCTAGCACTATTTTTCATGTTTAATCTTATCTTTCTCAAATTTTTAAATGTAATTATTATAGATATATATCCAGTTGTTTTAAAAAAAATTACATAGGGGGCTGGAGAGTGGCTCAGAGATTTGGAGCACTGTCTGCTCTTTTTTAAATATTTTATTTATTTTTATTTTATGTGTATGTGTGTATTACCTGCATGTATATAAGACACCTGTGTCATACAATGCCTGTGGAAGACAGAAGAGGGTGTCAGATCCCCTGGAACAGGAGTTATGGATGTTATTAGCTGCCATGTGGGTGTTGGGATTCAAACCTGGGTCTTTTGCAAGAACAACACTGGCTGCTTTTACAGAGGACCCAGGTTCAATTCCCAGCACCCACACGACAGCTAACAACCATCTGAAACTCTAGTTCCAGGGGATCTGATGCCCTCTTCTGGGCATAACATGATACAGGTGCACTTATATACATGGAGGCAATATACTCATACACATAACATTTTTTAAAGTAATAATTTTTTTTTTAATTATAAGAGAGATTCTGTGTAGGCTGCATTCAGTTTCCCCCAATAGTGGCATCTTACAGAACTGTAGGATAACAACCAGAATGTTGACATCCCTCTGCCTTGTTTGCATTATGTAAGGCTCTTAAGTACTCAAAATCCCTGCTGTCCTGTGTGTGAGTGTGTGTGTGTGTGTGTGTGTGTGTGTGTATCTGTGTGTGTCTGTGTGTCTGTGTCTGTGTGTTGTCTGTGTGTCTGTGTGTGTTACTGAGGCATAACTTACTATCCTGTACAATAGTAGGGGATTCCAGGGAGATCCTGGCTGAACACACTTTTGGGCATTTTCTCGTTTAATCGTGGAACGACTGTGTATGTGCTCTTACCCATTGGAAGGTTCTCATGAATGCCCCTCTCTGAAGTATGTTAGTGGAAGGGTCAGATGTCTCACTTGCCTCTTTGGCACCCATCCCACCTTCTGCTAACAGCACACTGAGTCTCAAGTCCTCTCCTGATTTCAGCGGTGCTACCCACAATGCCGCATTCCACACACAGGCATAACAGCTCTTGACTAAATCAACATAGTCTATTCTTCCACATACAGGGCTCAGAAAAATGCAAAGATCTAAAATCGTTAATGAAGTCTTGGGGCAATAGTCCTGACTTTGACAACCCCAACAAGTCATGCTTGGCCACCCATTCCAATACATCAATTAAAGAGACAGTGTTGAAAAGCAGAGAACAAATTTAATCAATGTGGCATGTTGGGAAGAGGAAGAGATAAAGGGGTCTAGTGACCCCAAGTCTGTCTTGTCTTCAGTGTACTGACATAATGGTTTAAGGAGAGGAAGAACTGGGGTTGGAGAGATGACTCAGTGGTTAAGAACACTGTTCTTGCAGAAGACCCGGGTTCAAATCCCAGCACCCACATAGCAGCTATCAACTGTCTGTAACTCCAGTTCCAGGGGGATCTGACAGCCTCTTCTGTCCTCTGCGGGCATTGCATTGCACGACACGAGTGCGCTTACCTACACACAAGCAATACATGCATACACATAAAGATAATAAATAAAATATTTTTTAAAAAAAGGAAGGAAGAACTAGACAGGCAGGCAAAATTAAGCAGTCCAGGTAGGGGTGGTCTGTGGACCAATGCCTCAGTTCTGGTTCTACCAGTTGTTGAGAAGTCCGTGTTGCTTAAAGGAAGCCATTAGGCTTCCTCAGCTTTCTTTGCTCCTGCTCCGCGGTGCATCCTCGCCAGCATAGATCCTTGCCTTCACTGGAGGAAGGGGAAGAGGCAGTCTGTTCTGCTAAGCTTCACTGTTCCTTGGGGGATAGTTTCAGTCCCTTGTTATAAAGGTCCTGAATTCATTAGTCCTGTTGTTCCTGCTATCTAAGGCGACTGTAGGTTTAAGACCAGGAGTGGAGCCCCTTTCCAGGGTCTGGAACAGGACACTTGGAGAGCCGACAGTGAGAGATGAAGGCAGACGCCAGGCTTTCAGCTACTCTGGGGGCCCAAGTGAGGAGTCAATGGTTTTTAACAAGCATGGTTCCTAAGTGTCTATTGTACAATGGGTCAAAGGATATATAACCTCTGATCTTTTCCTAGAATTAGGACAGAGAACCTATTTCTACTGAACTTGAAGGTGTTAATGGAATGCAGCATCTGAGCTCTAATGGTGAAAGAAGACTGTAAATGGAGTCATCCTGGAAGAGGGTAGGTCTGACAGCTGAATGCAGCAACTATCCCAGCAAAAGTAGAGACACTCTAAAGAAAGACACTTGTGCCCCTCCCTTTGGCTACCATTCCATTGAGACAATGAACTCCAAGAAATTAGAGTTCGCCCAAGAGTTTCCCGCTGGGGGAAGGGAAAGCCTAGGACCTCGGTGCCAGCTTGAGAGGGAGCTTATCTCCCAGAGAGTCCATGAAATACAGATTAATGGACTTAATGGATTAATTGAAGTCAATTTAATGAGAAGTCAACAATGGGTTTGACCACACCTGACTAAGACTGCTTAGCTATGCACACCTTTTATCCTCTATTTAAACATAAACCTTGTGTCAGGACTCTAAAGTTGGACTAAGGGCAGGGGTCTACTGGATCTCATTAGTTGCTTTTCCCAATGTGGTCGCATTGAATAAATCCCCTTTGTTAGCTTTTCACTCTAACTTGTCTCTCTAATTAGCATATTGGGGAAGGGTGACTGAGTCTGGCTTGCTAGGGCTGCCAGGGCCCAGGCTCTGACCATAAAAACTCTGTAACATGAGCACCTAGAACTAGCAATACCTGAGGCTCTGATCTTCCCAGATGAGTCGATAAGCTAACCAGTTAGGGGTGGAAAGATGGATCCGTGGTTAAGATTCCTGACTACTCTTGCAGAGGGCTTGGGTTTGGTTCCCAGCACCCATGCAGTGACTAACAACCATCTATAATCACAGTTCCAGGGGATCTGAAACCCTCTTCTGGCCTCTGAGGGCATTATACACATGTGGTGCATTTGCATACATGCAGGCAAAGCCCTCATACACATAATAAATAAATAAATAAATAAATAAATAAATAAATAAATAAATAAATAAATCAGGGGGCTGGAGAGATGGCTCAGCAGTTAGGAGCACTGGCTGCTCTTGCAGAGGACCTAAGTTCGAATCCCAGCACCCACATGATGGCTAATAGCCATCTATAACTTCAGTGCCAGGGGATCAGACATCCTCTTCTGTTCTCCAAGGGCACTGCACAACACAGGTGCACCTGCACACATGCAGGCAATACACTCATACACATAAAATAAAAATAAATTAAAAAATAAATAAATATATCAAAAAATTAAACTAACCAATTAATTACCTTTTTGCCTGTGCAGATGAATTTGAGTTGATTTTTTTCTTTTTTATGACTTACAATTCCGTGAAAAGGATCAATGGCTAATAATATCTATTATGGTAAGCACGGAGCCATAAACCCTAAAGCCAATTTAGTATTTGTCCTGTCACCATTCAACAGTTCCCTTTTATTCTCATCTGCGTTACTGACTGCAGTAACTTGCCTGACCTACGGCTTTGATGCTTAGTGTAAAATAAGTAACTTGAGTGGAGTAAATGAATGGCACCCAGAATACATGAATGCATCTGACCCTACAATTTTGTCTCTTAAGTAGGTTATACCTGTGTAACACTGCTCTGACCATCTGTACTGCGTACTTAAGCTCGGTAATGAAATGGCAGAGCCCTTCATTGTTTATTTATGCGATGCAGACAGCCTCCTTCCATATCCTAATTCACTCTTCAGTCACTGTTGTGCAGGCTAGGAGCGTTAATGACTGCAAAAGGAATGTTTGCTGCTTCAGAGGGTGCTATTAAAAGAAAACTATTCCCAAAGAAATTTTTATCTCCTGATGGGCTGGGGGTGAGGCTAAGTCACCATAAATTATGGAAAAGGAAATTGCAAATGTGTCTTGCTTTCTCTTTATTGGAGGCACTGTTTCAGCACAGCTGTCAAGTTGAGCACACACCTATTCTGAAAAGCTTTCTGCAGCTTTGAATTAAGCACAAGTGGAGAACCAAGAGGCCACATAATGAGAGCAGCATCTGCAGCTCAACTCTGCAACCTGAAGACGAGGTTACTTTTTGATTCACAAATGGCAAGGCGTGTGAGGCTGGGGGCGCAGAGGGTGAGAGAGCAAAGAAAAGGAGCAACATACAGTTGAGAGGAGCAACCAATGAGGGAGCAGAGATCCGGCAGGAGGAAAGTAAACGTCTGAAAAGAAAAACCAAGGCCTGCAGAGGAGAAAGGGTGGGAGTGGGTGGGGTCAGGGCTGTGAATTCCGTTCGACCAGAATAAGCACAGTCAATGAACCTGCTCATGTTGCTGTAGACTTTCATATTACAACTGTTGTAGAAAAGGCAGCTGCCCCTCTCTTCTGTCCATCATGGGAAACTTCAATGGACTCAGGTGTGCTGTACCCTCTGCTCCTGCTATACACTCAGTGCACATGCTAGATAAAGCCAACAGAGGGAGCAAGAGATTAATGGGTGGCTTCCAAACTCCCTCACGGGGGACCTCCCAATCTGACTTATGACAGGGAATCTCTCTTTCATGTCTCCTTACTAATCCATATCCCTATAGCTCCCTCTCTTCCCCTAAAACATTCCCGATCCCCCCAAATCCCTGCAGCCCATCCCCTGAACATCTATTATCCCACCTAAATTGAAGGGTCATTTGGAAGCATTTTATCAGAGTTCAAGGTTCACATTCCACTGGCAGATCACATGATGGGAGGAAAAGGGAGGCCCCAGTCTAGGCCAAACATCAAAATCATGCTAAAGTCAGATGTGATAGTAAATGCCTTTAATCCCAGCACTTGGAGGCAGAGACCAAGGCAGGCAGATCTCTGTGAGTTCAAAACCAGCCTGGTCAACATAGCTAGAGTTCCAGGTCAGCCAAGGACTACAAATTGAGACGCTGTATTAAAAAAAAAAAAAATCATAGTGAACAGAAGATTTATGATTATCAAATTAAAAAGACTACTAATGGAAAGTTGAGTGAAAATAATAACTCTGTATATAAGGGCTCAAGTGTCTAAAGTTGCTTTTTAACACAGAAAAAACTCCTGGAAATTTTTCCCATCAAAAAAGAGTGGCTGCTCGGCATGTGTACTGTGTGTGAAGCACTATGTTCATTCTCCAACATCAAAAAACAAAGAAATAGCAACAAGTTCTGAGACTGGAGGTGTAGCTCAGGGTACAATGCTTAACAAAAGACACTGGGTTCAAACCCAGTAACTCCCCAACAAAACGAGTGTTTGCTCTGGAGTGTGATATCCATGGGACTGGGAGGAAGGGGTGTTTATTTTTCCTTGATTCATCAGATATTTCTGTGCTTTGGATGTATATATTATATGTACCCAGTATGTATATCACATATATTATGTATATTATATATGTTGAGTGGACACAACTTTGATCATCACTGGGAAAATAAAGGCATGTAGTGCTTCTGTGTGTCCCAGGTCAGTACTCTTTAATAATACCACAGAAAATGTTCTAGCCTAACTAACAAGCACTACACAAACGAAGAAAATGAGCTCTAGATGCCAGGGGCTGTACTGAGGACTCAGAGGCAAAAGATAAGCTAGATATACTCTGTGGCCCCAGGAAGCTTATAGAATTTCCTCTTCATAGCTACTTCATGAGTAACATAGTCCTGCAGTAACAAAACACCACTGGCTAGGAGATTTATAAACAATAGAAAAGTATCTCACCACTCTGGAAGTTGGAAAATCTGACAAGATGGGACCTGATTTGGTGTGTGTGAGGGCTGGTTTCAGACATGGCGTTTTCTCTCAATGTACTCTCATGTCAGTAAAGGGCAGAAGAGACGAATGCTGTGTCTTCACACTGCAGAAGAGATGGAAGGACACAGGGATGAATGTACCTTTGCACATTTCTGTAAGGTCATAGATCTTGTTTATGAGGGCGCTATCTTCCTAACTCTTAATAACCTTCTAAAGTTCCCACTGTGTGTGTGTGTGTATATGTTCACATGTGTGAGGGTATGTGTGTATGCTTGTGAGTGAAGGCCAGAGGTCAACCTTGGGCCTTCTTCAGGAGCCATCAACCCTATTTTTGAGGCAGGATCTCTCATGGGACCTGGGGCTAGGTCCCAATGAGCTCCAGCCTCCAGGGATCCACAGTCTCCACCTCCACAGGACTGGGATGACAAGTATACACCACCATAACCAGCTCAAGTCTCCATTTAAAATGTTTTAAAACATTTGGGGGGGGCAGTATACATGGCATGTGTATGGAGTTTATTCTCTCCTTCCATCATGTGGGTTCTGGGGATCAAATTCAATTCTCAAGTTTGGCAGCAAGTACCATTGCCTGCTTAGCTGTCTTACTGACCCAACTCTACTTTAAAAGAAAAAAAGTCATTTATATTTATTTATTTATTCTTTTTGAGACAGGGTTTCCCTGTAGCCCCAGCTGACCTGAAACTCACTATGTAGACCAGGCTGGTCTTGAACCCACAGAGATCGCCTGGTTCTGCCTCCCAAGTGCTGGGATTAAAGGCCTGTGCCATCACACTTGGCTATTATTTTATTTTATGTGTATGAGTGTATTACCTGCATGTATGTATGTGCACCCATGTGGTGCAATACCCATGAAGGCCTGAAGAGGACTTCAAATTCCCTTGGAACTGGAGTTATGAATGGTTGTTAGCCACCATAACAGTGCTGGGAATCAAACCCAGGTCCTCTGCAAAAGCAACCAGGGCTCTTAACCACTGAACCAACCTTCCAGCCCCTGACCCCCAGCTCCACTTTTTAATACTATATTAGTAGCTTTTCTTGTTGCTGTGACAAAATACTAACAAAAGCAACTTAAGGAAGCATAGGTTTATTTAGGTTCATGGTTTGAGTGTACAGTCTATCATGGTGGATGCTGCAAGAGCAGCTAGTGGTCTTAACCACTGAGCCATCTCTCTAGCCCCACATTGCTAAGTTCTAACAAATGGATTTTTTCAGGGACACCTGCACAACTCAATATGCAACAGAGAGCAGGAACTTCACTTTTGCAGGTAGATTTGTATAGGTAAGTGACAGGGCAGCTGAACAGTTTACATGTTAAGCTTGAAATTACAGGTCTGGATTTTCACTAAATTTCTTTCCTTTTCTAAAAAGGTTGCTTCTAAGAGGCATGGTTTTTACCATCTCCTAGCTCATAATATTTATCTGAGATATTTAATACTTTTCCTAATAGTTATGAGATATTTAATACTTTTCCTATGTATTTATTCATTTATTTTTATTTATTTTATCACAGGGTTTCACTTAGGCTGGCACTGAATTCATTCTTTGGTCAAAGATAACCTTGAACCTCTGATCCTCCTACCTCCACCTCCCAAGTGCAAGATTACAGGTGTGTCATCATGTCCCGTTTAGGAAGTGCTAAGGATCCAGCCTGGGGCTCTGTGCATGCTAGATAAGCACTCTACCCAATCAGCTACATCATCAGCCCTAATTAATGCTTTCCTGTGCCTCAACTAACTTTTAACTGGATTTTTTTTTTTTTTTGTCTAGTTCTGGCAATCCAACCTAGGACCTCACACATGCTAGGCAAGTATTCTACAACTAAGCTATAGTCCCAGCACTGAAATTAATTTTAAAAGAAGCTTTATGTGACTACTATAAATGCAAATCAGAATTCTTTCCCATAAATAAGAAGATAATCATTAAATAACAACAATAAAAACAAAACTTTTCCACTTGGGCCAAGGAGGCTCTGAAGCTGTGACTGGGATATCAAAACTACACCTCCACCATCAGAAAGCCTGCAGTTTCATGCACACCATCTAGGACACTAGCCAAAGATCTGAGAAACACAGGGACTATTTGATGCAAAGGCAACAGAAACCACTGGTTCCTTTTATTTGCATAAAAACACATACTGAGAGACTGGAGAGATGACTCAGCAGTTAAGAGCACTGGCTTCTCTGGCAGGGGACCAGGGTTCAATTCCCAGCACCCACATGGCAGCTAACAACTGTTTCTAACTCCAGTTCCAGGGGAATCCAATACCCTCTTCTGACCTCCACCGGTATTGCACAACACGGATACCCTTACATATACATATGTGCAGGCAATACACTCATACACATTAAATAAAAATAATAAATAAACTATTTCTTTAAAAGAGAATCAGATGAAGTTGGGTGTGGTGGCATTTGCCTTTAGTCTCAGCACTTGGAGGCAGAGGCAAGTGGATCTCTATAGCAAGTCTCCATAGCAAGTTCCAACACAGCTGGGCTATAAGAGAGACCCTGTCTCAAATAGACACAAAAGTCAGCTCAAAGGCCAAATACCAGGCAGGGTGATGCATGTTTTTAAAAAAATGTTTATTTATTTATTTATTTATTTATTTATTTATTTATTTATTATCTATTTATTTATTTAATGTGTATGAATGTATTGCCTGCATGTGTACAAGTGCACCTGTGTAGTGCAATGCCAGTGGAGGTTAGAAGAATTTGTTGGATCCCCTGGAACTGGAGTTACGGATGATTGTTAGCTGCCATGTGGGTGCTGGGAATCAAACCTGGGTCCTCTGCAAGAGCAGTCAGTGTTCTTAGCCACTGAGCCATCTCTCCAGCCCCAATGCGTGTTTTTAAAGGGTGGCAGAGGCAGGTGGATCTCTGGAGATGAAGGCCAGCCTGGTCTACATAGCAAGTAACAGGCCAGCTAGGGCTACAAGGGGACCCTGTCTCAAAAAAAAAAAAAAAATCAGCACAAAGGAAGGGCGAAGAGGTTGGCCAAAGACAGGGAAGGGCTCAGCTGCTGCTGCAGGCTAGCAGAGCCTCCTGGTAAACAAAAGTTTTAGTGAAGGGTGCTGGGGAGATTAAAAAATTAGGATTCCTTGTCAAAAAACAAAAATTTTACAGGTTTAGAAAAAGAAGACTGATATTTAATGTTTCTTACAGGGATGTAAGTGGGAATATTGGAATGAATCATACAAAACCACCTTCTGTAGTAGGAAAGGGACAATAGTTGACTGTCCATAAAGCCAATTCTTTGCATGACTAAGGGAGAACTATCTGAATTGCTCTTTCATTTTATCATCAGTTTCTGAATTGTTCTGATCCACACAGACATCCACAGTAAAGCAGTTTTCAAGTTAACATTCACTAACAGACAAGCCAATGGCAGCATACTCTCAGTATGAAGGTATTCCACTGCAAGAAGATTCAGTCTTTTCTCTAGTGCATTCTAATGGCTTAACATTGGCTTTATATTTATGTTACGACTTGATTCGGACCCAGGGATGCAGCTCGGTTGGTAGTGTGCTTGTCCCATGTGCATGAAGTTCACCCAGGACTTCACCTAACACCATGTCTAACACCACATACACTGGGCATGGCAGAGCACACCTATAATCCCAGCACTCTGGAGGTGGAGATGAATAAATAGGCGGGAGGATCAGAAATTCAAGGGCATCTTCCCCTCCACTGTATAGTGAGTTTGAGGCAAGCCTGGCTATGTGTCACCCTGTGCTCATTTTTTTAATTAAAAAAGAAAGAAAATGACTTTTTTTTTCCTTTCAGTGCTAGGAGCTGAACACCTGACTTTGCACAGGCTAGGTGAGCACCTTGCCCCTAGTTACAGCCACTATTTTTTGAAATAGCAGATTTATGAGAGAAAATAGACCAATTGGAAAATAACTGCTCACAATTAATGCTTATTCACATTACATGTCATTTCTTCTAATTCTGTAGTAATGATCTAACAAGTAGGAATGATAGAATAGATGATCTTTAAGGTCCCTTCCAATTCTAGAACTATAGGAATCTATCATCCAGCATATTATAATGCTAATTTATATTTCATTAAAGCTGTTTCAAAAAGGTTAGGAACAAATTTTAAATTAACCAGAAACAAAGATAAAAGCATATCTGAAGTTAATGTGTAAATTAATTAAAAATAGAAGGCCATCATAGAAAAACAAAATTAAAAATTTTTAGGTGGAGGGAAGACAAGGAAGGGTTAAGAGATGACAATAGTCAGGGAAAGGTTGTGCTTGCCTGAAGTTGTCTTTATGAAACCATTACTATGTACAGTGAATCTATGCCAGTAAACATTTCTTAAGAGTTTCCAGTAAAGTTGTAATTATATAGAGTTGGGTTTCACCTTATTTAAGAATAATGGGACTGGAGAGATGGCTCAGAGGTTATGAGCACTTACTGATCTTATAGAGGGCCCAGGTTCAGTTTTCTGCACCCCCACCCCCGCCCCGTGTCTCACAACCATCTGTAACTCCATTTCCGGGGAATCTGGTGCTCTCTTCTGGCCTCCACAGACACTGCATGCACATGGTGCACCTACATACATGTAGGCACACATATACAGAAATAAAACAAATGAATCTTTTTTTTTTAATGGAAAAGGAAATAATTACAAAGAACTATAACTATCCCCGATGAAAAGTGACAAGGTCTCTAACTCAGTGTCCTGATTAACACATAAATTTGTGAGGAACAGTTCCCAAGACTGTCTTCAAAGTGAAATCCAAAATGATTTTTAGTGATTTTTAACTCACTTCTTTGTAAGTCCATCAATACATTTCAATAACAATATGTCATTCTATATAGTTAAAAATAGTAACTCAGGCCAGGCATGATAGAGCACTCCATTAATCCCAGCACTTGGGAGGCAGAGGCAGGCAGATCTAAGTGAGTTCAGGGCCAGCCTGGTCTACATAGCGAGTTCCAGGACAGCTGGGGCTACAGGGAGAAACTGTCTCAAAAAAAGGAACTCGGGCAAGCCTAAGCAATTGAAGCAATTTCAGAGCATGTTTCCCATTAAATAAGTACTGCAGAATCATTAACCTTGGTGATATTTTAGTGAGAACAACTGTTAATTGTCAACAATTATTTTCTATTTGATCTATTTTGTGTTGAATTCTGGGTTTTAGGATGAGTCACTTTCAGCTTTTCAGTGGTGTTCTGCCCCTGTCCCTGGATGGGCTGGGTCTAATTTTTGGTGTAGGGGCAGTTCTCTGCAGCAAACTAACTCAATAATGTCCTCTTAGCCATTTTTATCCTCCCCAGATCTTGAACAGGTTTAGCAAAACCAGCAAAGAATTCAAAGGACATTTCCTTCTACTCACAGAAGCTTCAACAAAATAGGGGCAGTTATAACTTACCCTGGCTGGGTCATAGAGTGTCAGAGGTTATCACAACAGGATATCTGTGTTTAAATGGGAGAGATAAAGAGACCAGGCAAGCTAGTCAGCCCTGTTACGGTGTCCAACTAGAAGAAAGTCCTCAGAAATGGACTTTAGGTAGTAAAAACTGCTATTTCAAGGAATGGTCATATTGGATGCTGGAGCACTTCTTTGCTTCCAGTGGAGGGTGCCAAGAATATGAAGGTTACAATACAAAAATTCTAGCTGGGAGTAGTGGCTCCCATCTGTAACCCCAGCCCTGAGAGGCTGAGGCAGGAAGATGCCAAGATCGAGACCATTCCAGACATGTAGCAAGACCTTTTCTTTAAAAGAGTGGAAAAAAGGGCAGACATGGTGGCCCACATCTTTAATCACAGCGCTTGGGAGGCAGAGGCAGGTAGATGTCTGAGAAATTGAAGCCAGCCTAATCTACATTATATGTTCCAGGTCAGCTGTGGCTACAGGGCAATCCTGTTTCAAATCTCTCCCCAAAATAATAATAATAATTTGTTGTGGGTTCTCCTCAGGCCAGCTGTGAAGACCCTGACCTAGATCGGGTCCCCTGCCGATTAGCGAGGGAAAGAGGCCCGGGGTCACGACACAGACACCAGGAGTCGGGTAGAAGCAAGCACTAGGCGAGGTGCTGCAGGCTCGTTTAATGCAGGAGGGGGAAGGCCTTATATTTCCCTTTTCTCTACCCCAAGTCCCTTTAGTCAGTGTATTGTTTTCTGATTGGTCTGTGCCTCGCAGTCTGTCAGCAGTCACTGGGCTCCCGAGCAGGGTACAGAGGCGTGGGCTCCTTTTGGCCGGCTATTTGCGGACCAAGAAGTGAAGTGAATTCTTGCTGAATCCCAGGCTCTGAGTCCGTGCCATCTTTGGAGGCGTCCTGCTACAATAATTAACAACAATAATAAATATTAAAAAGTGAAAAAAGCAACATAGTAATTCTAATTGAGCTCCCCTGGTGTGTAATATTTTCCATGTCTCGGCATCATCTGTATGCAGTATCTATCTTTCATGTTCATCTTAGAAAACAAGAATTTCCAGGTTGTCAAAGAAGCCCATGCCAATGTTTGGCTGATGAGCTTGACTTCCCTTTGCACACCTTCTATATATATTTCATCTCATGACCTTGCTTCCTCCATAACATGTGTGTGTGTATGTGTGTGTGTTGCTGGGATGCAAGACCTCATAAATGCTAGGCATATGCTAGGAAAGTGCTCCATCACTAAACTGCAGCCTCAACCCTTTTCAAATTTTGCTTTTAGACAAGCGCTCCCTCTGTAGACCAGGCTGACCTGGAACTTGTGATCCTCCCAACTCCACATCCCAAGAGCTGGGCTGATAAGCGTGTGCCACCACATATGGCTACCTAGCATCTTTTCAATGTGATTCTAACTGACAGTTCAACCCTTCATCCTATATTTATTGAAAAAATGCAGAGCTTTTAGAGAAGCACGCATCCCTCTTCCTGGAGAAGCAGATGAAGTCATTGCAGCATGGGTTCAATTGACATGTTAGTAAATGATCAGTGATTTGGTTCCTATGTGATGCTCTTTTCTCTATGCTTTGCATCCTGACTGAAAAATAAATGTATCCTCTTTCTGTCTTGGGTTTTTTATGTGTATGATGTATATGTGTTTGTGTATGTCACCTGAGGGGGTGGGGGGCAAGAAGGCTAAAAGAGGGTGTCAGGCTCCCACAGAGCTAGAGTTACAGATATGAGCTGCCCAACATGGGTGCTGGGAACCGAACTTGGGTTCTCTGCAAGAGCAGCTCACACTCCTAATCTCTGAGCCATCTCTCCAGCCTCTGTCTTGGTTTCTTTGTGGTACTGGTAATGGAACCTTAACTCTTGTGCATGCTAGGCAAGTGCTCTACCCCTAAGCTGTATCTTCAGCCCTGTATTCATTTTGAAGTTGACTTACATGCTCACTGTAAAGATAAGCCAAACTATGTGAAAAAATAAAAAATCAGAAAGCAAAAATTATTACTATGCAGCACTCAATACCTGGATATATTGTCTTCTGGGGCATGTGTTTGCTTGCTTGCTTTACTGGCTGTTCTGGGGATTGAACCAGTGCTACACATGTTATCCCAGCACCCTCCAACCAGCCCACACCTAGCCTCATGCTTTAGTTTTTTCAAACTCATCTTATAAAACCAGAATCATCTAGAAATTTCATCCCATGTGGGTGCTGAGGAACCGAACCCTGGTCCTCTACAAGAGTAGCCAAATGCTCTTAACTGCTGAGCCATCTCTCCATTCCCTCTTGAGAGTTTCTTGCTATGTTTCCTAGGCTGGTCTCAAATTGATGGACTCAAGCAATCTTCCTGCCTCATCCTCCCAAGAAGCTCGGACCACATGAGAGCATACCATGCTTGGCTAAAATTCAGAATTCTCACAAGTAAAAAGAAAACCTTAGAATTAGGAGTGTAGCTTAGTGTAGAGCATTTGCCTAGCATGTGTGAGGCCTGGGTTTCATCCCAGCACCACAAAGAGAAAGGGGGTGGGGGACTAAGGAAGGAAGGAAAGAAAGGAAGAAGGGAGGAGGGAAAGTAGCATTTACACAATGCTAAAATATCCAGTTAAAGAAGGAAAAAATCCTACATAAGGGAGAAAAGTCACCACCAAGTTATAGTAGCTTTGTGGGAGTACTGGATCAGTTTAGGATTATGGTGATATCTGGGGTGAAAGAGTACTTAATCTTCAATCAAAGAGAGAACATAGGGTTACCTTACTGTAACTTAAAAATGAAATGAAATAGGAAATATTTTTACCATTTCTTTATCAAGACTAAAACCTCACTGGCCACTGTGACATAGGGCTATGTCACATCCATGGCATTTGCTGACATTTCCATCCTGCTCCCTGTTGATTTTCTTGCAAGTGAACTTGAATGCATGTGCTAGTTTTCCCTGAGCCAGGGATTTTTAGGGGCCATAGTTCTCCATTTGTGTAAAGGACAACTACCCATAGCCTAAAACACCTGGAGAAAATAACTGGCAGTAAGAAATCACATCAGCTGAGGCTCAAGAAAAAACAAGTCCAAGCACATTAGAACTTTTATGACCAGCAAAACTTCCACAAGGAAAAGGCATGTACAAGGTGGGTGGGGTGCCGCTCAGTGGTAGAGCTTCTGCCTAGTGTGGGGATCTGGGTTTACTCTCTGCACTGCAAAACAAAAAGCAACATTTCTTCGTAACAACCACCTGATGGTACTTGAAGTGTGTGAAGGCTCCTGAGGCCATATGTCAGTGGAAGCATGCATAACACAGGGACAGGGCTCTGCAGTGCTGCAGAAAGCCACAACATTGAGTTGACAGCACCTCCTTTCATAATCTTCACTCACCAGACTGGTCTATACATTAACAAGATTTTCCTCAAACTGTTCTTTCTGCTATACATGGTCCACATCTGGGCTGGTGAGATGGCTCATCAGGTAAAGGCGATTGTTGCCAAGCCTGATGACTTGAGTTTGATCCCCAGGAAGCTGAAAAGGGAGAACCAACTCCCGCAAGCTTGTCTCTGACCTCCCCATTCCTGACACGGCACACAAGCACTCTTCCACACACACACAAATTAGCACATGAATGAATGAATGAATGAATGAATGAAATGTAATAAAACTTTTTAAATGTCCACAGATGGTTTATTCCACCCCCAAAACTGGGGTGGGCATTTGCTTTGTTAAGATACACACACACATAGAGGGCTACAAACACACACACACACACACACACACACACACACTCACACAGAGGAAACAAAACAAAACAACCAGCATTTACTATCATAGTTCCTCCTGTGGTCATTTCCCATTATTATCAAAGCACAACTTGAGTTTCTGCTCTGTGTATGAGGGAAAGAGGAGACAGAAAAGCACCAGGAAAAGATCTCATTACAACCTTTGCTAGCTTTTGTTTTATAGAACTAGGCAGACATGGCTCTGCTGCGTTTTCATCCTGCATTAAATTATAACCAAGAACAGATCAGTCCAGGCGTGGTTGATCTTCGTGAGGCTGTATCTGTCTTGTCACCAGAAACCAGCTCCAAGGACATTTCTTAGAAGAGTGCTCCCTTAACTTCCCCTGCAGAATGCAGAGCCTGGATGACCTTGAATGCCTCCTCTGGCTTAATTGCTCTGCACAGCACTTGTGGATGTTAGGCATATTTGGCAAGTAGAATGTGTGTAGAAATGGGTGTGTGTTTGTTGCCTTACTTTCTGTTTGTCTGCACTATAGTGAAGGCCTCAATAAACCATAGTTCTTATCTGTTTCATGGCTGGCATTGCCTGTCACCAATCGAACCATATTTAATTGCATTTTTCTTCCCAAATTTGTTTGTGGAAGCAAGGAATCCATCCAGCAAAAGCAAACAAAAAAGAAATTAAAGCTGCATTTCTTAACTCCCTTGCTGCCAGGGGTAGACACAAGGTGAGTGAGAATTATTGAGTGCAGCTTTCTAGGGAAGCATGCCAGAGTGCAGAATTCTCTGGAACATAGGTTTTGCCATTGCTACTTTTCCTTTTTGCATGGAACACAGAAGCTGCTGGTGTTGGGGAAGCAAGCTTGGGACCACAAGCATAAGAAGAAGCAGACATTGTCCCTGAAGGTCTCTTGGAGCCACAGTATGAGCCCAGACTGCCTGCGTCTAGACTTCTAATTACATGAGAAAAATAAAACCCTCTCTTGGTTAAGGCCATTGCCCTTGATGTTTCTGTCCCTTGCTGCCAAAGTCATTCCCTGCTGACACATTCCAGTGTTCCTCATACTTTGAACAGTGCCTGGCACGTGGTAAGATATCCAATATTGGACTGGGGCGATAACTCTGTCAGTAAAGTGCTTGCCACACAAGCATGAGTATTTGAGTTTGATCCCCAGGACTGTGTTTTTTTAAAAAAAACCCAGGCATGGTGGAGCACACTTATAATCCCAGCAGAGACAGGCAGATTCCTGGGGCTTGCTAGACTGCCAGCTACTTGGTGAATGTGAGACAAGTGAGAGACCTTGTCACACACACACAAAAAAAAACAACAAACAAAAAAACCCCTCAATTGTACAGGAGCTGGAGAGAGGGCTCAGCAGTTAAGAGCACTGGCTGCTCTTGCAGAGGACCTGGGTTTGATTCCCAGCACTCACATGGTGGCTAACAACCATCTATAACTCCAGTTCCAGGGAATCCAATGCCCTCATCTGGCCTCTGCACAACATGGATACACTTACATCCATGCAAACATAACACTCATACACATAAAATAAAATTTAAAGAACAGGCATACAGCTCCTGAAGAACACCACCCAAGGTTTTCCATTAGGCTCCAAACATAGGCACATACATGTACATGTGTACAAACATGCATGTGATCTGCACACATATGAACATATATACACACAAAGATAGTAATTATGGGGGAGGTGTATGCAAAGCCATTCATAATTAGGACCTAATATAAAATAGCAGGGATGTGGAATTTTAGGATGCCAATGAACTGTAGTCTTTATCTGTAAGAATTACAAGTTAAATGACAGGCATAGGAGTGAAATAGACATTTAAAACTTTTTTAATTTATTATTTTTATTTTGTGTGTATGCATGTATTGCCTGCATGTAGGTAAGTGCATCCATGTCATACAATGCCCTTGGAGATCAGAAGAGGCTTTCAGATCCCCTGGGACTGGAGTTACAGACAGTTGTTAGCAGCCATGTGGGTACTGAGATTCGAACCTAGATCCTCTGCAAGAACAACCAGTGATCTTAACTGCTGAGCCATCTCTCCAGCCCCTAAATAGACATTTTTAAATGATCTTTCATTTATTTATTCATTCATTCATTCGTTCAATATGAACCACACTCATATAATCTATCAGACATCATGTTAGGTACTGTGGATAAAGCAGCAAGTGTAACAGGCCCAAATTCCCTCCTTTTGGAGCCTCTATTTAGTGGAGTAGGAAAGACAATACATGAGGTAGGCACCCATGTTAGGAGCTGGGGAGAATATTTAGAGAAGGAACAACATATGAATCCAAGGTAAGAGTGTGGGGACAGAGAGCAGTCAGTTCATGGACCTGCGGTGGACATGTCCCAGGTCGTGTTCACATGTGTTCATTAACATCATTGTAGAGTCAGCCTAACGTGAAATTCCCAGCATCAGCATCCTTCATCTTGCCTCGGGGTTCTTCCTGGGCACTGGATCCTGTTGTGTCCCCACATATAGCTGCCTGGAAAGAACGGGACTGGACACAGGCCAAATTCAGGCAAGAGTTGGCATACAAGTTCCCCAGACCCTTGGCACTCTATTAGCTGAAGTAACTCTATTAGCCCATGATGTACAGTGGCCAGTACTGGATCTGACTTTCGAGAGAAATTGGATCAGTTGCCCACAGTGGTTTCTGGCTTGATAACATTCCCCTTACAGGAGCAGTTCCCTTTCCTAGCTCTTTTTCCAATTCCCTGAGGGCACTTTTCAAACAAATGATTTATACTCAAATCTGCATCTCTAAGTCTGTGCCCAACAAGAGACACAAACTGAAAAACAACCCAATTAGCCAAATAAGAATGCTGGTATTGCTATGGCCGAGGGAGATGGGGAGTAACAAAAAGAAGTTAGATAGTGGCCGAAGAGCAAGGGATCTGCAGATGATGCCTAGGCTTCAGCTTTTAGTTCAAGTGAGACAGGAGTCTTGGAGGGCTTGGGACAGAGCAGGGACATTGTCCTAGTTTGTTCTTCATTGCTGTGACAAAATACTCTGACCAATACCAACTTGGGGAGGAAAGGGTTTATTCAGCTTACATCTCCAAGGTCACAGTCCATCAGGGAGCCCAAGGTAGGAATTCAGGGCAGGAACCTGGAAGCAGGAGCTGGAGCACAGGCCATGGAGGAATGCTGCTTACTGGCTTGCTCCCTTGGCCCCTGCTCAGCTTGCTTTCTTATGCAACACAGGCCCACCTTCCCAGGGGTGGCACTACCCACAGTGGGCTGGGGTCACCTACATCACTCAACAATCAAGAAGATGCCCCATGGACATGGCCACAGGCCAGTCCAAAGAAGGCAATTCCCCAACTGAGGCGCCCTCAACCCAGGTATGTCAAGTTGACACTAAAGCTACCCAGCACAGACATATTCTGACTTGTGGGGGTATTTTTGGTTGTTGTTGGTTTCGTTTTTCTGAAACTAGGTCTCACTATATACCCTGGCTGGCCTGGAACTTGCTTTGTAGACCAGGATGGCCTGGAACACACAGAGATTCACCTGCCTTCCAAGTGCTGAGATTAAAGGTGTTGTGTGCACCACCATGTTTGGCCTCTGAGTTGTGTTTTAAACCTTTCTCTAATTGCTGTGTGGAAAACAGATCACAGTGGAGGGGTACTCATAAGAAAACTATCTATCATTACAACTAATGCTGGCAACTGATGATCAGAACTTGGGCCATGGAGGTGGCTTTGTGACTATTAAAACTAGAGTAGGGTAGCAAGATGGCTCAATGGGTAAAGAGTTTGCTGCACAAGCATGAGTATCTGAGTTCAAATCCCTAGCATCCACATAAAAGCTGGAAAAAGTGCCATATGTCTATAACCCCAGTGCTGGAGGGAGAAGGACACAGGTAGATCCTGGGGGCTTTTTGGCCCACCAGTTTAGCTGAAACAGTGAGTTTCAGGTTCCATGAGAGACTCTGTCTCAAAAACTAAGGTGGTGATCAATAGAGGAAGAGACCTGACATCAACCTCTGGCCCCTCCATATGCACATGTACAGGCAAGCATACCCATATCCATACAGGAGCAAATGCCTGCATAGAACACACACACAGACACACACACACACACAGACACACACACACACACACACACACACACACACACACACACACTGGAGTGAAGAACATTGCCAGACACAATGCCAAAGTGATCTTCCTGCCCCTCCTCAATTCAGCTAAATTTATCCTCCAACAAGAGCAGTTCAAGGTTCTTCTATCTCTTAGCCTTGAGAAGTCATCATTCAGTGACACATACTTGAGTTTGAGTCCTGGCTCCATCATTTACTTCCCATCTGCCTTACTCAAAGTGTCCAATTCTCTATGGCCAAAAATCTTGCCTATCATCTGAGGTTGCTGTGATGATTCAATTAAATGCAGCAATATTTGCAAATTGCTGAGCATCGTACTTGTAATAAGAAATTACAGCTCAAGGGACTGGAGAGATGGCTCAGCGGTTAAAGCACTGGCTGCTCTTGCAGAGGACCCAGGCTTGATTCCCAGCACCTACATGGCATCTAACAACCATCCAAAACTCCAGTTCCAGGGGAATCCAACACCCTCTTCTGACCTTCAAGGGCATCGCATGACTCGGGTGCACTAACACACATGCAGGCAATATACCCATATAGATAAAAAGAAAAAGAATAAAAAAAGAAATTACAGTTCTAATATTATTCTAATGATTCTATTTCATCAACTTTAAGCTAACATTGCTTTTAAAGGCATTGTTATTTAACCATTTCCAAGGAATAACAAAATACTGCCAATTAAACTGTGACACAAGGCCTTCATGGCAGACCTGCATCATACACAAGAAATTCATGAGCTCCAAAATGTCCCTTATCTAGTCCAAAGAGTTGGGTCATTCCTCCTGCCTTCAGTTGCATGCATGATGTGTGATGGGAGATTTTTTTTGCCTGTATCCAAGAAACAGCATGAACGAAAGTATTACTGGAGGTTTCATCTGTCTTTTGATGTCCTTCTTCAAAACATTTGGAGGAATTGATGCCATTCTTCCTTTCATAAATACCTATTTCAGCAACCTCCTCTATATCCTGCTACTTTGTTTCTGTCACTAAAAACACTATGGATACAATAACCTATCATTCTGGTGCCAAATCATTGTGTGCTTGGGATAGAGTTTACCAATTGTCACATCCAACAGTTTCAGCAAGGGGTAAAATATTGTTGAAGCAGTAATTTTGAACAAATAGGACCAAGTTAACAGATTCCAAGGAAAGAAACCTATCTCATGACACAATAAAAATGCATACCCATTGTGCACCTAAATGCATGCACAAGCATAGCAGCTATAAAGAGAAAAGTTACATTTTCCTCTCTAGTCACAGGCATTGGCTGAGGACTCTATAACAAAAGACAGATGAATAAGAGAAAAGCATCCAGGCACATTTAGGTTTGATATAGCATGTGAGTGTTTAGGAATAAAGTCAAAAAGGAAACAAAATACTAAATCATTTTTTGATTTATTTATTTTTAATGTTATATGTTTGAGTGTTTTGCCTGTATGTAAGTGTACCATGTCATACATGCCTGTGGAGGCCAGATCTAGCAGGCATTAGATGCACTGGAACTGGTGCTGGTCATGGTCTGTTCTAGAGCTAGTTTCTAACTGCATGGATATGGACAGTTTTTAGCCACCATGTGGGTGCCAGGACCTGAACCCAGGCCTTCTGCAAGAGCAGCCAGTGCTCTTAGTCACTGAGCCCTTATTCTGGTCCCAGAATACTATATTTTTATGTGGCCTCATGCGGAAATATGGTTAGTGGACACAGGGGTATCATCTGACAGTAGTTGATGAACTGGGATTGGAGGACTTAGCACACAATGTTTTTGCTCAGGTTCCTCTTAGCATCTGGGGTGGTTTGAATGAGAATGTCTCCCAGAGGCTCCAAGTATTTGGACATTTTGTCTCCAGTTGATGATGCTGTTTTGGGAGGTCTTAGAAGGTGTGGCCATGCTGGAAGAAGCATGTCACTAGGGGCACTCCCTGTGTCTGCTTCAAGATGTGAGTGTTCCTCCAGCCACCTCCTGTCACAATGCTTCCTTGCCATGACAGACTTTAATCCCTCTGGAACCCTAAGCTAAATAAACTCTCCCTTCTATAAGTTCCCTTGATCATGATGTTTTATCGCAGCAACAGAAAATTAACTAATGCAGCATCTCTGTCTTCACCTCTGTGTCTCTTCCGGGTCTAGGAAGGATCTCTCTGGAATGAAAGTCATGTGACCGACTTCAGAATTTTACAGACTGCTTCAGAGGAACTGAGCAAAGGAAGGTCAGAGAGGACTTTTGCTTCTGTGGTTTTCTCCAGTGCCATGGTACCATATTTGGGGATAGCCCATGCTGAACATGATTATAGCTTATTCCCAATAGCCTCAAATTAGAAATTTTTCACATATCTACCAATGGTAGAATGAAGCTTGAAATATACATAGTATGAAAAATAAAGCAATAAGAATGAACTTGGAAAAACTACCAACCACAGCATCTGTAAATCTCCTAGATATAATATGGAGGAAAAAAGCCAAATACAAAGTACAGTTTCACTCATATGTAGTTAAAAGAATGGTGCAAACTCATGCATGCCATTAGAAGTCAAGAAAACTGGGGCTGGAGAGATGGCTCAGTGGTTAAAAGCTCTTGCTATTCTGGTAGAAAACCCAGGTTTGGTTCTCAGCATCCACACTGCAGCTCTAGTTCCAGGGGATCCAGTGTCCTTTTGTGGCCCCTACGGGCACTAGGCATTTAGATGCTGCACATACCTATATGCAGACAAAACATTCATACATATAAATTTTAGAAACAGAGAATTGTTATTTGTAGGAGAGTTGGGTAGTGACTGAACAAGGGACACACGGTCATAGTCTGTTCTTGAGCTAGTTGCTAACTATATGGATGTGGATGATTAATGGAAATGAAAATTCAGGGTACCTATGCTGTTTCTGTAAATCTACCACAGTCTAAAAAGTTTTAAAACCTGTAAATATGTATACATGTATATATAAATGTAATTTCATTTTCCATTGAAGGATAATTTGTCTTGCCATTTTATCATAAAATTTTATTAGCTGAACCTTCAAGCCAAGTAAACAATACCTATTTAATTCTTTGCTTCTCGTACATAGTTACAATCAGAAAAAACACTTTATTGAGTAAGAAAAAATAATTTTCTTGTTATTATTTTCTTTTCTCAAGGTAAACTCCTACAAAGTTTCCTTTCTCCTTGAGTACACACCCACACCACAGCACCTCCCTTCAAGTGTCTCAATCTAGTGCCAGTTTTCCTGGATAATGAGGACTTCCTGTGAGTCCAAAATTCTTCAAAACCACAGGAGAAAAAACAATTACTTCTGAATGAAAAAGCCTAGAATGTATTCCCCAAGAAGTATGTAGAACTATGGCTTCCAAAGAAAGTACCCTCAGTACAGAAGGTCAAGACTACAGTCCTTTGGTGAGATGGGGGTGATAAACTAAGGGAAAGCCTCACACTAGGTGGATTCTGTACACTAGTAAACATGTCTCATATTTATGCTTATTTACCAAATCCCTGGCCATTTCCCTGTGCTTCAGTAGGTGCTCTGAAGTTTAAGAACCCTGTCTCCAGGAAGTGAGGACCATCTCTTCAAGTGTGTGACTGTGTGTCCAGGGGTGGGGCCTGCTGAGGAGAATGGGCTACAGAAAGTTAAGTAGGGAGAGGGAGCTGAGTTAGCCACAGACCAAGGAGCAGCTGCTGTGTGGAAAAAAATGGCCTTGGTATCTTGCTCACGTGGACATGAGAGGGGGTATTTACCTGACCTGGGCAAGACCACAGGCCCACAAGGCAAGGACAAAAGCTAACAGAGACTGTGGGCAGGGCGCAGAAGCAATCTGGAATGGTGGGGGGCTGAGCCACAGAGCAGAACCAGGCACCGGGTGTTCATCTTTTGTGGGGAGCCAGGTGTTTGCCTTTATAAGTTAGTCATTTCCCCTACCCAGAATATGAACTATGAAAAATTCAGATAAAGGCGTTATATGGTTTGTCTAATGGCACCAGGAGCAAGGGACCCTGAGAGAACTCAGGCAACAGGCTGTGACCAAAATATCCAAGAAAACAACTTAAAGGAAGGAAGATGTATTTTGGTACACAGTTTCAGAGAGTTGGATCCATAGTTGCTTTGTCCCATGTATATGAGCAGAACATTTTGGTAGCACTAGCATACAGAGGAATGGACGGTCTACCTCATAATGGACAGGAAGCAGAGAGAGAAGAAAGGACCTGAGGCCAGATATAGTATTCAGCCACACCCCAGTGACCTACTTACCCACATAGGGCACAGTCTCCTAAAATAGTGCCACCAATGGGGACCACATGTTCCCCATTGTACACTTAGGGGTACATTTCATATTCAAACCATAACAACAGTGTGACCTTTTCTCATCTGCTTTTACATAGTTGGCTGCAAGATTACATCCCCCTTCAATGAATATATTAATCTATCCATCAGCTGAACAGCACTGAGAGACTTCCAGCAACCCAGCCGAACCAGAAGATTTACCCGGCTTAGCCCATACTCTAGACCAGCAGAATCATAAGTCACATTATAAGGGTTGGTATCTTCAAAAAAAAAAAAGAAGGGGCTGAAGAGATGGCTCAGAGGTTAAGAGCACTGGCTGCTTTTGAAGAGGACCCGGGTTTGATTTCTAGCACCCATGTGACAGCTGCTAGCAACCATCTATAACTCCAGTTCCAAGAGATCTGATGCCTTTTCTGACCTCCATGGACTTACATACATGCAGGTAATACACTCATACACATAAAATAGAAATAATAAATAAAATATTTATTTAAAAAAATAGAAGAGCGACTAGCTGGGAAGAGGAAAGGGCTCACCAGGAGTGGGAAGTGGGACAAGAGAAGGAAATGGGGGGAATACAATCAAAACACACTATAGACATGTATGAAGCTCATTATTATATATAACTAACAAAAACTTCTAAAAATAGTATCCTAAGCCACTGAGTTTGGTAAAATTTATTATTCAGTAATAGATATCCAGAATAACAAAACCTTGATTCAAATGATGAGTAATTAAAAGGAAAAAGCTTCGTTTGTAGATTTGAGAGAAGACTTAGGAACTTATTAGACCTAGAGGGAGTCAGAATAAGACAACTGAGGTGAACCTCACAGAAGCCTTCAGACCAAGTTTTGTCTTTAAAATTACCAGGGCTCAGTCCTAATTACTGTCTTCTCTAGATGCACTCAACTTTTGCCAATATCCTTCAGTCTTGTGGCTTTAAACACCAGCCAGGTGCTGAAAAAATTCCTCTCAAATTATGCATATTTATCCACAACAAGCTGGTGAACTCCAGGCATAGGTATTAAAGTACTTGCTCTCTCCTCTTAGATGTCTAACACACTGAAATTAACAAGGGGAAAGCTGGGGGTGTGGTGACTGCAATCCCAGCATTTGCGAGACTGACAAGAGGATTACCAAGAGTTTGAGGCCAGCGTGGGCTACATAGTGAATCCCAGGCCAACTACAGAGTGATACCCTATCTCATATAACAACAAAACTTTGGGAAAACTGCATTCCTGTTCCTTCTCTCTACCCACAATTTGTTATTTAGGTAGCTTTCCCTATCTTTGCAAATTTCAACTTTATCCTGTTACTCTGCCCTAAACTATTTCTTAAGATTTATTTTACTATTGCTTATATGTATGTATATGTGTCTCTGTGTGTATGTGCCCACATATATGCAGGTTTCTGCAGAGGCCAGAAGAGGATACCCTGGAGCTGGAGTTATCAAGGGTTGTGAGCCACATGATATGAGTGTGTGGATCTGAACTCTGGTCCTCTGGAAGAGCAGTATGTGCTGTTAATTGCTGAGCCACCTCTTCAGCCCCTCTGTCCCCAAATTTTGATTCATCCTTATGTGCACTCTGTGCCATTTCCTCATCCTACCCAGCAGGAAATCTTGTTCACTGTACCATCAAAATGAAACCAGTATCAGTCACTTCATTCCTTCCATGTTGAGAATCAAACAGAATCAAGGACTTCTAACGCTTCTGCTGAGAAGACCCCGGTCCAGCTTCGCCTGAGCCTAGCCTCTGCATACAGTATCTAGAAAGTGAATGCGTCTCTAGATGAAGGGGCTTTGGGGACCAGCAGCACTGACTATGATGATACTACTGTTACCCAAGTCACATCTCTCTCCATTGACATTTTTGCTTTGCAGCAGGTCTATCCATTCACTCTGCAAGCATCGTGAGCACTTTCCCTGCACCCTGCATTTTCCCAGGCATGCTGAACATGGGGATGAGAGAGCCATGCACATTCCTTAAATTTTATGAATATGGCCCATTATATTTTAGAGGAGGAAATAACGAGCCTGAACTTGCCAGAGACCACATCAATTCCTTCACTTTATCCAAATATGACCTAAAATATTTTAGATTCTTCCTAATCTATATATTCAGTTGTTCTCCAAACCAATAGGAATTGCATGTGTGTGTATATCTATGTATATATATGTACATATTTGTGTATATACTGAATTACATACATACATGTGTGTATATATGGGGAGAAATACAAAAATGTTTTCATATATATACATGCACACATATTCTTTCTGGCTTTCTAGGTTGATAAGCCTTTTTCTGGGTTCTGGTGGTATATCTATGTACACTCACCTCTACATGCTACAAGGCCTCAGAGATGATGCCAACCTAAGTCACTATCTTTCCTTTCTTCATCTTTCTGTAGTTGATGTCCCTGAGCATCATGGCTTTAAACCCCAGCCGAAGCCAGACATAGCAGAGCATGCTCTAATCCCAGCACTCAAGAAGCTAAAGCAGGAAGATTATGAGTTTGAGGCTAGCTGGGCTACATAGTGAGACCCTATCTCAGACAAACAACAACAACAAAGCTATAATACATAAACCACACCTACTTGTTTGTAGATGCCTTTTGGTGAAAGAAAAGGGGAAGGAATGAAAGGATTTCTGACTTGTGCACCCCAGCAGAGAAGCAGCAGAGGCCAGTGTGCACTTGAGGGCAGTGTCAACTTTGGGGGCTGAAGAGATGACTCAGTGGTCAAGAGCACTTGCTCAATAATTATGAGGACCACAGGCAGTAACCACAGCACCTAAGGACTCAGAGATAGAAGGATGGCTGGGGCTTCTGCCTTCCAGCCTAGCTGAGACGAGACCTTCAGGTTCAAAAAGAGACTTTTCTTCAAGAGGAACAGATAGAGTGATGGAGGACACTGACGTCCTCTTCTGGCCTGGGCATGCCTGGGCACCCGTGCATGTATTCACACAGACACATAAAATAAATAAATAAATAAATAGAATTTTTTTTGAGAAAAAAGTGAACTTGGGGCACTTATGGGCAGGAACTATAAAGCCTATATACATTGTAAAGTGTCCACAGAAGTATGGGAAACTGAGTACCTTTTTCACTTCCAGCTAGAATATAAATGTGCTCCACAGGCCTGTGAGGCAGCTTTGCAGCCCACTGAGCTTCTGAAAAGTCACAGATACACTCTAAATACCACTAGGGCTAGGGCAGTGCTTCTCCACTAGGGACTGGTTTGTACCCAAGGGAACATTTAGCAACATCTGGACATAGTTTTTGGCTATCACACCTGGAAGGAATATGTTACTGGCATCTAGAGGGGAAAGGCCAGTGTACTGGGCAGGTTCATGGTACTTTAATTAAATTCCTCAGTTAATTAACTTATAAAAGATTTACTTTGGCTCCCAGTTTTGCATGTTTTATTCCAAAATAGAGATGCCAATGCTTTGAGCTTGTGATGGGGGTGCCAGATGGCAATAGAGTGAGGAGTTCACAGTGAAAAAAGCTGCTACCCCCATAATCCAGGAAGCAAAGAGCAAGAGACCAAGGCCCTAGCGTCTCCTCTGAGAACACACCCCCAATGAGGCCTTCTCATAAAACTTCACCTTCTGAAGGTCCTCAGCACCTTACAGCAGCACCACACCAGGACCAAGCGTTTAACACATGGAGCTTTGGGGAACATTCAACATCTAGATTACAGCAGCCATGGATGATGCTAAATATTACAGTCTACAACAAAGGTCTCTACATACCTGTCCGACCCCAGATGCAAAACCCTGGGCTAAGCATGCAAGAACTTTCTCTTCTGCTCATTCTCCACCCTATCCCACTATGGATCTCCAAAGGGCTCCTAGTCTAAATATTCATGAGTCCTCTAGCTTTAGATACCTAGCTTTCAGTCTGGGTCTTGGTTTCTGTAGCAGCTAATCTACAAAGACTGCTCCCCCAATAAAATATACCTGGTAGTCCTACCTTTAGGCAGTCCTCTATCTTTAAATATAAATGATTCTGTGGTTCATTTTAATAACAGAATACGGCCGTAGCCAGACCAAAGCCTTAGAAACTTGCCTTAGTGCCCTGATGCTAGGCACAGTGGTGCACACCTGTAATTCCAGCACTTGGAACATACAGGCAGAAGGGCTGCAAGTTCAAAGCCAGCCTGGGCTCACATAGTAAGTTCAAGGCTAGCCTGGGCTTACATAGAGAAACCCTGTCCCAAAACACCAAGGACTGACAACATAACTCAGTGGTTGAGTATTTGCCTAGCATCATTCAAGGTCCTGGGTTCAATGAACAGAACCACAACAAAAGTAAACAAGCAAAGAAGGCCCGAGGGGGCCTTGTACAAAGTCCAGCTAGCAAGGTGTCAAGGCCAGATGAAGAGGCCATGTAGGCAGGAAGAAGCTTCAAGACTCCATGGGAAGAGAGGAAGGCAGTGTCCCACCTGAGTGCAGCCATCCAGTACTCCTGTCAAGGCATTAGGGAAACAAGTCCAGTGCTGTAAGGAATGGAAGAACTGCCCAGCTGAACCAGGCAGCTCAGATATGTAAGAGATAAGCTGGGTGTGGTGTTGCACGCCTTTGATCCCAGCACTCTGGAGGCAGAGGCAAACCTATCTCTGTGAGTTCAAGGCCAGTCTGGTCTACACAGTGAGTTCCAAGCCAGCTGGGACTACAGGGAGACCCTGGCTCAAAAAGAAAAAGAAATGTAAGAGATAGCAAAAAGACTGTTGTTCTAAGCCTCTAAGATTGTAGCATAGGGGCTGGAGAGATGGCTCAGCAGTTAAGAGCACTGGCTGCTCTTGCAAAAGTCTGGGGTTTGGGTTCCAACACCCACATGGCAGCTAACAACCATTTGTAACTTCAGTTCCAAGGTATCTGATGCCCTCTTCTGACCTCTATGGGCATTGCATGACATGGGTGCACTTACATGCATGCAAGCAATACAATCACACATCATTCATACATAAAATAAAATAAAAGATTTTTGTCTAGCATAGCAATAGATAGCGGAAGCTGTTTTCTTGTCTCTCCAGTGGGAAGCTAGGATGAAGTTCTATTTCAGATGTTTGCTGCTCTCAGAATCCCTGATCTAAGTACAATCCTATCTGAAAGCACAGCATGCGTACATCTGTGGGAACGATTTTGCAGACACAAGTTTAAACAACAGTGACTTCTTTATATGGCAAGAAATCTGGAGCCAAGTGGCTGCTGGGACCAGTTCCATGACAGGCAGAGGTCAGAGTCAACATATCTGCCATTCTAATCATTCTCGTCATGCCTACTCCCGTGTGGTCAAAAGACACTTGCTATCAGGGCAGATATGATGTTAGCATGGCAGGGAGGTGGTAGTAAGAAAGGGAAGGATAGCACTAGCCATGTGTCTATTGTTTATTTATTTGGGTGTGTTTATGAGTTCATGTGTTTGTGTGCATGTGTGCGTGCATATCCATGTACAAGTCAGAGGTAAATGTTGGGTGTCGTCCTCAATTGCTATTCACCTTATTTTTTGAGACAGGGTCTCCCACTGAACCTGAAGCTTGCTGATTTGGCTAGACTGGCTGACTGGCCAGTGAGCTCCATGGATCCTTCTATCTCTGCCTTCCCAGCACTGGGATTGCAAGCACAGTCTCCCTTGTCTGGCTTTTATTTCAGTGCTGGGGATCAAAGTCAGGTCCTGAAGTTTCCCCAACAAGCATTTTACCAACTAAGTCACTTCCCTGTATGACTCTTTTTTTTAACAGAAACAAAAATCAAAGTTTTCAGAAACTTAATGGCAATTGACTTCTCAAGTTTCATAGGCTAAACCTAGGCCATGTGCCAATCTGTAGTTCCCAGGAGGCTGAAAATTTGAGGCACAGGCATGACAAATGACAGACCATCCTCCACAGTGTGAACTTGGGCATTTTTTGCCATTACCTAAAGTCGGGGTTTGGAAGGCAGGAGTGAGATACAGGGGCAGAGCAGTTAGGAACTGGCTTCTGAAGTGAGGTAGAAAGCATGGAAGGGAGTCCACCTAACCTAAGTCAGAAAAGTGCATGGACTCCTGTCTGCTCAGCTTCCCTTTCTTCAGTTTTCACTAGAGTAGGTCTGGGCGGAAGGATCTACATAAGCTCCAGGACCCCAGAGAGCCAAAACTAAAAGTCACTTACCTGACTATCTGTGACATCTCTTCCTATTGACACTCAAGCATCTCTTCATTCCAAGGATATAATTTCTTGGGATATCAAATTCCTTTCTCTCTCTCTCTCTCTCTCTCTCTCTCTCTCTCTCAATCTCTCTCTCTCTCTCCCTTCCTCATACCCTCTCTTACTCTTTCTCACCTCTCTCTCATGGGATGAGCATCTTACATTTTATCTGTATAAAATTCTAAGAGTCCTATTTCCCAACATCATGAAATTCCATCTATCCATCCATCCATTCACCCATTCATCCATCCGTCCATCCATCCATCCATCCAGAATCCCTAACACCCTCCTGATTATAATAGACCACAAAATAGTGCCAGGATTGTTTCAGCAATGTTCACAAATATTCTGTCAGGTACTAGAGAGCTGTAAATTGCTTGCCACCCAAGTCTGAGGACCTGAGTTTGATTCCCAGAATCCATGTAAGGACCAGGTGTGATGTCACACATTTGTAATCCCAGTGCATGGGAGGCAGAGACAGGTGATCTCTGGGGTTCACTGGCCAGCAAGCCTAGCCTACTTGGTGAGCTCCAGGCTAATGAAAGACCCTGTCTCCAAAATAATATGGATGACATTCCTGAGGAACAACACCCAAAGTTGACCCCTGGCCTATGCATGCACCCAGACATACATGTACACACACATAAACACAAAACAATGAAGGGAAAGGAGAAAGGCCTTAAGAGCTAGGTATGACTGCTCTTGTTTTACAGGTGACGTGGGAAGCTCAGGAGGATGGTAAATGAGGTGTGGTTACACAGGACTGAAATGGCCACATAAATCATCCATTCCCACATCAAGTATTCCTTCCAGGAACTAAATTCCAGAGTCTTTGCCAGTACCCAGGAATAGAGTGAAAATCAAGCCAAATGAGGGTCTTACTTTCATGTAATTATGCTATAGATGGAGGTGACATTTGAAAAAGAAACCAGCTTTTCTCCACCCCTCACCTGCCTACTGTTGGACCTGCCAGTCTTGTTAAGCTGTGTAGGCTTGAATCTCAGTTCCATAGAATAAAGGGCCTTCTGGGGTTTGGGGGTGAACTGAACTAATAAAGTGCCATGCAAATATAAGAACCTGAGTTTGATCCACATACCCACATTAAAAAAAAAAAAAAGCTAGGCATGACGGTGGCTCACACTTGCAATCCCAGTACTGGAAAGATTTTCCCCTGGTGTACATATACACACCACACCACACACATGCACACACCTACACATGACCTTTAAGTGATAACAAGGGAGATTTAGAAGATGAGAGGTAAGACTGATTACCTTGGGGCTGGAGAGATGGCTCAGTAGTTAAGAGAACTAACTGCTCTCTCAGAGGACCCAGGTTCAATTCCTAGCACCCATATGGCAGCTAGCAACCATCTGTAACTCCAGTTCCAGGGGAATCAGATGCTGTCTTCTGACCTCCTTGGCACTGCACAACACGGGTGCACTTGTACACATACAGATAACACACTCATACACATAAATAAAAATAATAAATAGGATTTTTTTAAAAGACTGATTACCTTGCTAGGAAATGCTTGAGACCCCAAACAGGAGTAAGTACAAAGCATCCAAACGCAGGTGGAAAGAAACGCCAGTCATGAGAAGTCCAGGAGGAGAGCTGTAGGTGGTCACAGAGGAAAATGTGTTTTTTTAATTAAACAAATTTCAATTGCATGTTTGCAAATTTCATACTAGATAATTTTTTAATATTTTATTATTTTTATGTATGTGTATGCATGTATTGCCTGCATGTAGGTAAGTACACCCTTGTCGTGCAATGCCTGCAAAGGACAGAAGAGGCTGTCAGATCCCCATGGAACTGGAGTTACAGACAGTTGTTAGCTACCCTGTGGGTGCTGAGATTCAAATCCAGGTCTTCTGCAAGAACAGCCAGTGTTAACCGCTGAGCCATCTCTCCAGCCCCATCATACAATATATGTTAATTGTATTTAGATCCCTCCCCTATCTGCACCCCACCTTACTACCCTTTACTCAAATTCATGTACTCAATTAGTGTGTGTGTGTGTGTGTGTGTGTGTGTGTGTGTGTGTGTGTAAAGGCCCATAGAGTCGAATTTGCATCCCCAAATGCTCTTCAGTGTGGGTCCACCCACTGGACCTACCAAGAGACTCATCTTAAACAAGCCACCACTTCCCAGCAGTCATTGGTTGCTGGTAGTTCCTCATGTAGGGCTGGGGTTTCTTACCCACTTCCCCACATCTATGTTGGAATTTTGTCTGGCTTAACTTAGGTGGGTCTTATGCATGCTATCAGCATAGCTGTGAGTTCATGTGAATAAATCCACAACTGTCTGGAAAACTTTGTGGAACTATATTTTTGAGGACCCTAGGGCCCAGTGTGCCTGGACAGGAAGGGGAGAAACTTAGTCAAGGGAGGTAGAGAGATGAGAAGAAGCTGGCTTGGCTCATTCGCCTGTCTACCACCAGCTGCTTCTCCAGCCTCAGCCTCACCTTCCTCACAAGTCTTGTTTGGTTGGTAGGTGTGGTTTGTTTTGTTTTGTTTGCTTGCATGTTTGTTTTAGATAGGATCTCATTATGCAGCCCTAGCTGGCCTGGAACTCATAGAGATCCACCTGCCTCTGCTGAGATTAAAGGCTTCTGCCCTCTCAGGAGTCTTTTGAAAGGATTCAATATGCTTTTTCCTCTGTCTTCTCTGAAGGTCAAGAACTAGACAAGTCAGTTCAAGCCCAGTGTTTTATATGAGTAGGCTTGGAGGAGACATAGTGAGAGACAGTCCATGGATGAATCTTCCCAATCATCTTTCTTTTATGTCTTCTCATTTGGAACCTTAGGCATTGACTACATGAATCATTGTTTTTGAAGTTAGGAAGAGTTAAGGTACTGTCCTAGTTTGTTCCTTCATTGCTGTGACAAAATATTCTGACCAATACCAACTTGGGGAGGAAAGGGTTTATTTAGCTTACATCTCCCAGGTTACAGTTCATCAGGGAGCCCAAGGTAGGAACTCAGGGCAGGAACCTGGAGGCAGGAGCTAGAGCACAGGCCATAGAGGAATGCTGCTTTCTGGCTTGCTCCCCTGGCCCCTGCTCACCCTGCTTTCTTATGCAACACAGGCCCACCTGCCCAGGGGTAGCACCACCCACAGTGGGCTGGGCCCTGTCACGTCATTCAACAATCAAGAAGGTGCCCCATGGGACATGGCCACAGGCCAGTCCAATGAAGGCAATTCCCCAATTGAGGCTCCCTTAACCCAGGTGTGTCAAGTTGACACTAAAGCTATCCAGCACAGATACAGTGCTCTACTTTATAGAACACACATTCCACCCACAATCTGTCTTAGAGTACACAGAGGGGGAGTCAATGCAGTGATACATGCTCCAGGACATAAGAGGACCATTCTATTGCTCATAGCTCCACAGCTGCAGAATTTATAAGACAAACCCATGGCTTCTCTTAGAAACTAATGACCAGACTATATAACTATAAAATCAATCTAGGCTGAGTATAAGCAAGTGGATTAAACTTGAACCCAGGACCTCATACATGCTAAGCATACACTCTATCACTGAGTTATAATTCTAGCCATAAGGTGTTTTGTTGATAATATGTCTGTTGTGTTTTAATAAAGATTGGAGGATTAGGGGTATAGCTCAGTGACAGAGTACCCGTCTAGTATGTATGAGGTCCTAGGTTCAACCTCAAGTACCACAGAGATGAATGGCGAATAAATAAATAAATAAGCAAATAAATAAATAAATGTCAGAAGCAGAAAAGCAGAATGTGCTCCTTTTATGCTAAATCATGGGAAGGCTTCAATGGATGCGAGGATCTGTCAGTATTCAGTGAGACCTAATCTCTACAGGTTTCCATTTACAAGACTTTGAAAAGAAGCAGAAACCAGAAAACCAAACTTGGGACACCAAGGTAGGCATGCTTGCCCTTTGATGGGGGGCGGAGACACTTCTGAACGAAGTTCAACAAAATGTCGGTATTACCTGCAACAACCCAGCAACTGAAGGGCTGGCTGTGTGCAAGCACCACTCTCACTGACTTCATCCCTTTACTGGCACCTAGGGCCAGTAGAGACCCTTAAGTATTTAATTCCTTGATCAGAGCCAACATTTTATTCTGAGAATCTCAATGGAAAAACGGTGACCAATAATAAAAGGATGAGGAGGAGGATGCTGATAATCATGGCAGCTTCTATTGTTTCTTATATATTTTGTGCCAGAAGTTTAGCAACCCTTATCTCGTTTAACCATCACAATGTCCTTGTGAAGGAAAGACTCATAACAGCAGCTCACTAATATAAAACTTGATGCTGTTATAATCCTTGTTATTTAGAAAACCGGGATAGTATTCAGCAACATGCCCAAGTTACTGAGGCGCTTAGAGGAAAACCTCGAAACAGTGAGAGTAACTACTAAGCAGTCTAACTCTCAAATAGTATGTGAGCTAATAGGAGCAAATTTCCGCTTTTAAAGGTGCTTTGAAAGCAAAGTTATATGCTTCAAAATCCATGAAAGCTGTTTCTGATTTGTGTGTGTGTGTGTGTGTGTGTGTGTGTTCCTCTGTGGTTAAGTTTTAATTTAGGCATATTTCTAAGTTCACAGTAAAAAAAAAAATATCGGGGCTGGAGAGACGGCTCAACAGTTAAGAGCACTGACTGCTCCTGCAGAGGACCCGGGTTCAATTCCCAGCACCCACATGGCAGCTAACAACCATCTGTAACTCCAGTTCCAGGGGAACAAACACCTTCTTCTGATTTCTGTGGGTACTGCACAACATGGGTGCATTTATACACATGCAGGCAATACATTCATACACATAAAAAAATAAATAAAAATTTTAAAAACTATGTCAAGCTCATGCAAAGACAATCTAAAGTATATTTTAGCTTGCCTAGTTAGCAGCCCCGTGTTCTGTATAAATTATAATGCTTAGTTTTCATTGTGCCTGCTTCCTAGGGGGAGGAAAATGCCATGAAGGAGGTCAAATTTTAATATACTAAAAGCAATCACATATGAGAAGAAGGAATGAAGGAAAGGAGGGAAGAAAGGAGAGAGGGAGGGACAGAGGAAGGGAGGGACAGAATTTTTTTATCACTTCTCAATTGATAGCCACGGGTCAGAGAGGGTAGAGAGAGGAATCTTTCCTTAGGCTTGTGAGATGCTTAATAAAAATTTTGCTATAGAAATTCTTCTATGATATGAGAATTCTTGGTCAAAGATCAATGGAGACTTCCTTCTCTCGATTGGCCTCTGATTAATTTGTTCATTTTACAGGATACCAAAAGAAAGAAGCCAGTTAGAAAAGTTTTCAAAAAATTTTTAATATATTTTATTTATTATTTTTATGGGTATGTGAGTATTGCCTGCATATAGGTAAGTGCACTTGTGTCGTGCAATGCCCACAGAGGACAGAAGAGGCTGTCAGATCCCCTAGATCTGGAGTTAAAGGCAGTTGTTAGCTGCCATGTGGGTGCTGGGATTCGAACCTGGGTCTTCTGTAAGAACAGCCAGTGTTTTTAACCACTGAGCCATCTCTCCAGCCCCTCAACAATGTGTTTTATTTGCCATTCAAACATTAAACAATGCGTTAGAGCACATCCTGGGCACCATGTAGGCTTCTCCTAACTGTAGTTTCCTCCCTCCTAGTCCCATTCACAGTGGGTCAGCCATCCACTTCCAGAGCATAGAATCTACATCCTGGGCAGCTTCCACAGGTTAGATTATGCAACAGGAAAAGGAGAATTAGATCCCTGTGGGATAATGTTGGCCAATGCGAAATAGGAGATGGGAGGGGGAGAAAAGGGAGGGCAACTGATTTTCCCCCTCTTTTCCTTTTCATTCATTACTCTCAGTCACAGATCCTTCTGGAAACTTGCAATCAAGCAAGCCTGCTGAATGGTCTGAGAGTCCCCTCATGACTGGCACTGCTTCATAATTCCCTCACCACTCCCGCCTGGCTTGGAACTCTCAAATCAGTTTTAGTACCTTCAACACAGCTACCCAAATAGAGGGCAAGTCCTCAAACTGAGTGTGTCTAACTGTGGCTATGACTGTTCTTACCAATAGGATGTGGGCATAAGTAGCATGTGCAAACTCTAGCCCTTGACCGTGAAAAGAACAGAGTCTCTTCTCTCTGTGTCTCTTATATTCCCCACCTGCAATCCCACTGGCAAGGAGGCATCAACAATTGGAACAGTTGTGGAAGCTACACAGATCAATGGCACTAATGGACCATTGGGCCCTGGGTTGCTTTTTAAGTGAGAAATAAGCTTTAATATTTAAAATGAAATTGTATTATGTGTCTCAATTATTGCCTCAGTCTCTACGTTGTAAACATATTCAAGCGAAGACCATCACTGTGACATCTGCATTTTGCATACAACTCTCCTCTGTTGAGGACTCTTTATGTGAATCACATTAAGGTCCCTGCTGAACTACAGGCACTACTCTGATTCAGGAGGGCAGATATACCCCCAAATTAATTCTTCTATAGTCAAGATACAGACAGAATGGGCCTCACTTTCCCCCTGCAGGGTGACCTTCTTTTATGTCTAAGATGATGGACATATGACATCCAAACATAAATTCTTTCCCCTCTCTTTGGAGTCTGAAGCAGACGGTTGCCTGTATGCTCAAATAGAAATGCACAAAGAGAGAAAGCATGCTCAAATTCTTGTGATACAGAGGAAGAAGGAAAGACTCAAGAAACACTTCGGCTTTCATTCCCTTGCTGGTGAAAATGACTAAATTCAATATTAGGAATGGATTAGCCAAAGGCCTGGCAATACCTCATCTTTTGTGTTCACAATTTTTTTTTAGTATGAAAGAAAGACCACTGTAAGGTAAATGGTCAAGGTCTTGACCCACTGAGATAGGCTCATCCAGAAGTCCCCTGCTATAATACCCATGGCTAAAGGCAGTGTACCTAAAAATTAGCTAGATTGTGAAAATAATAGAAAAAGGGGGAAAAATTCCATTGATATGGCATTTCTACTTTTATATTTTGTGGGAGACAGGCTTGAGCCTAGGGTGAAAGTCTTATTGACAGCCATACAGCAGGCCTGAGGCAACGGCCTGACTACTGGAGCCACAAGGAACACCTTGTGACATTTTGCTCCCATTGGCAGATCATGAGACTGATGCCTAGAGCTCGCCACTCCCTAATCACCACCCTTGGATACCTCACCTTTAAACTACTTGCTGTGCTGTGATTGGACCACTACCCCTATGTAAGCTTGTGCCTTCCTGCAATAAACCAGATCTGCGTCACTGAACCTGGTCTCCTGTGTCTGAATGCAGCTCCGCTGACACAGTCTCCTCACCAGCCCTGGGGTCCAGACCAGACAACTGATCAGAGTAACTAAGAGAGCAGGAGAGCTGCCATAGCTGGAGGAGAGCAGCCATAGCCGGCGACCACAATATTTTATGTACATGAATGTGTTGCTTGCATGTGTGTAAGTGCACCCATGTCATGCAGTGCCCACAGAGATGGAGACCAGTCTTCTGACCTGCGAGAGGTCAGAAGAGGGTGTCCTATTCCCTGGAACTGGAGTTACAGACAGTTGTTAGCTGCCATGTGGGTGCTGGGAATTAAACCCGGGTCCTCTGCAAGAGCAGCCAGTGCTCTTAACTGCTGAGCCATCTCTCCAGCTCAACATTTCTACTTTTAATATTTAGCTTTTTGGAAAGTACTGAGTCAGGAATAATATAAAACAATACTATTTTGCATCTGGAGAGATGGTTTAGCAGCTAAGAGTACATATTGCTTTTGCAGAGGACATGTGTTCAGTTCCCAGCACTCACATAGCATGGTTCATAACTACCTGAAACTCCAGCTTGCAGCATACATAGTCCTCTTCTGGTCTCCATGGGCACCTGCACTCATGTGCATATAGCCACTTACAGACATACACACATACACATAATTTTAAAACATAAAAATACATTTTTTAAAAATTATACTATTAACTAGGCATGATGGCACACACCTTTAATCACAGCACTATAGAGGCAGAGGCAGGCAGTTGTCTGCGAGATGGAGACCAGTCTAATCTACATAGCAAGTTTCAGGTCAGCTTGGGCTACAGAGAGACCCTGTCTCAAAAAAATAGACACACTCTTTCAAGATTGTTCACACCAATGTAACAATGCAACATGCAAAATAACAGAAGTATCCATTCTTAGTAATGGTTACATCAATTCTAGCATCCACACAGTGGAATAATAGATTTAAAATGATGATAAAGGTTTATAAGTCTATATATTTCTTTGATTCGTGCCTGTATGAATGTATGTGTGTATGTGTGTGCACGCATGAACATCCCTGTGAATGTACAGAGGCCAGAAAAGATTGTTGGCTACCTTGGAACCAGAGTTACAGATGTTTGTGGGATGTCTGGCTTTTTACGTCTGGCTTGTTATGCAGGTGCTGGGATCTGGATTCTGGTCTTCATGATTGTGCACCAAGCACTCTTAACAACTGAGCCATCTTTCTATCCCAGCCATTTATAGTCCTCAACATGAAGAGAAGCTATATTATACTTGAGCTTTCTTTTTTCTTTTTTTTAAATTATGTGTATGTCTGTATGTCTGTGTGAGGACATATGCATATGAATGCAGGTGTCTGTATCCAGAGGATCCCCTGGAGTTACAGGTGGTTTTGAGTTGCCCAGTGTGGGTGTTGGAAACCAGAATCAGGTCCTTTGCAAAAGCATCAAGTGCTCTTAACTGCTGAGCCACCTCTCTAGCCCTATTTGAGCTTTCAAAATGTGTATTACTGCCTGTGTGTGATGGCATATGCTCATAATCTCAAGAGGTAGGCAGGAGGGTCATGAATTTAAGGATAGACTAGGCTATCTAATAAGACTCTGCCTCAAAAACAAAACAAAAATATACTACTGAATATAGTGTGCTGATGGAAATATTCTAATTTTTATTTTATTTTATTTTTATTTTTGGTCTTTTTGAAACTGGGTCTCTATAGCTCCAGCTGGCCTGGAGCTAGCTAGCTATGTAGACCAGGCTGATCTCGATCTCACAGAGATCTGTCTGCCTCTGCTTCCCAAATGCTGGGATTAAAGGCAAGCACCACCCTGCCCAGCTTGCTATACTCTAAAGTAGTGGTTCTCTTAGTGTCTGAGCTAGAAGCCTTGACATCATCAGGGAACTTCCTAAACATGTGAACTTTTGGCCTCACTGAATCAGAAGCTTCTGTGTCAGACAGAATCTAGCAAAATAGTTTATTTTTTTTATTTATTTTTTTATTTTATGTATATGCATGTATTGCTGCATGTAGGTAAGTGCACCCATGTCATGCAATGCCTGCGGAGGTCAGAAGGGACCATCGGATCCCCTGGGACTGGAGTTACAGACAATTGTTAGCTGCTATGTGGGTGCTGGGATTCAAACCCGGGTCTTCTGCAAGAACAACCAGTGTTCTTAACTGTTGAGCCATCTCTCCAGCCCCAGAAAACTGTTTTAATAGCCCTCCAGGTGGTTTTGATGCATGCTAAAGATATCAAACTCCTTTAAAGATGGAGTACTACACATACTTTTTTTTTTTTTTTTTTTTTTTTTTTTGTCTATTTGAGACAGGCTCTCCCTGTAGCCCAAACTAGCCCTGAACTCATTATGTAGACCAGGATGGCCTTGAATTCACAGAGATCTGCCTGACTCTGTCTCCAAATTACTGGGACTAAAGGCATAAGCCACCACTCCTGGCTCTATTTTTTTTATATTTATTTATTATTTTTATTTTGTGTGTATGAGTGTATTGCCTGCATGTGTGCAAGTGCACCCATGTCATGAAATACCCATGGAGGTCAGAAGAGGGTGTTGGACCCCCTGGAACTGGTATTACTGCCATGTGGGTGCTGGGATTCAAACCTGGGTCTTCTGCAAGACCAATCAGTGCTCTTAACCACTGAGCCATCTCTCCAGCCCCGAGAGCTACGCACACTCTTGATGGATGTAAGAGCCTGTTTTCTCTTTGCTATTCTGAGCCCAATGTCCAGGGCAACCCAAAGGTACTTGATGAATGGGAACTTTGGCACTGCACCTGAACTAGAATGTGGAAGGTTCCAGGCCTTATATTAACTGCTCTCTCTGTATTTGCTTTGAGCCTTTCAGGAGTTTTCCGGAAGACAGCTGTAGTCCAATGATCAGATCCAGATGTATCATATCCAGAGGCAATTCCTGGAGTTTCTTCCCTTCCTCTTTCCCTCCATCCCTCTCTTTTTTTCTTTTCTTTCCCCTTCTTTTTGGTGTATGTGTGTGTGTGTGTGTGTGTGTGTGTGTGTGTGTGTGTATGTGTGTGTGTGTATTTCACTTTTGGTTTTGGTTTAACAGGGTCTTGCTATGTAGCCCAGAGTGGCCCTTAAACTCAGTTTTCTGGACTCTACTTCCCAAGTACCGAGACTAGATTATAGGCTGCAGCCACTTTACCATCTTCACAGTCGTCCTCTCCCGTGAGCCAGAGTTAGGGTCCCCTCCTTGAGCTGGAGCTCTGGTTCCCCTCACATGAGCTTGATGCTTTGGACCTCTACCATGAGCCACAGTTCCATGTACCTCCTGCAGTAGGCTGATGGTGGAGCAGTGTAGAGCATGGAGGACTTCCTGATGGTGGGCAGCAGTTTCAGTCTTCCCCAGTGTCTGCATTCCCCAAAGCCCCCTCCCCTGAGGTCCCAGGTTGTGCATGACAGAAGTTTTGCCTCTTATGCTGGGGACATGGGAGGCCTTTTTTATTTGCAGACTCTGGTCTTGGAGGACTGATTCTTTGAAATGAACCTCCCACCTCCCCTGAGGCCCAGCTGTGGTCTTCATCCCACACTCGGTCCTGGGTATCCGGGCCTTGATGTTAAACCTCTCCCATTACCAAGCAACAAGAGGTTTTCCATTATTTTTTATTATTCTTCTACAGTCCCAGCATGCCTTCACTTATGCCCCAATTGAACTTCTAGATATAAAAATTACAGTCTGGGAAGTTAAAAAAAGAAAAAGAAATCAGTTTACTGCAATTTCTAAACTGCTATAATCCCTAAATTAAAAATATGTAATTATATCTTTGAACATAAACTTGAAATTCTATGTCTACTATAATTTTTGAATATTGTTTACTGAAAAAACTGTATTATCAAGCTTCAGAAATAATGTGAAATTTGTCACTGTTCCTGTAATGTGAGTTTGCCATTCACTCCCTTTCCAAATTCTCCAACCTATACAAAGTCTTTCAGTGTAATTATGTTACTTTTTAAAGAAATCAATGCTAATATTTTTAATTAATTTATTTTTAATATGTATCAGTGTTATGCATACGTGTGTGTGTTAGTGCACTCACGTCATGCAGTGTCTGCGGAGGACAGAAGAGGGTGTCAGATCCCCTGGAACTGGAGTTATGGACAGTTGTTAGCCCCCATGTGGGTTCTGGGATTCAAACCCAGGTCTTCTGCAAGAGCAGCCAGTGCTCTTACCATGGAGCAATCTCTCCAGCCCTTAATAAAATATTTTTAAAATAACAACAGAATTACCAGGATCACTCTTCTTGCCCTGGAGGCTGAGGTAAAAAGATCATAAATTTGAGGCTAGCCTTAGATACATAGTAGGAATCTCAAAAACAAATTTTAAAAAATGAAATGGGCTAGTAAAAGAAGAGGGGAGACACAAAAGTACAAAATTAAACACACACACACACACACAGCCCTAAAATGTGTAAAATGTGCATGTTCAAACCCCTTCCTAATTAGATAAACAAAAACTAAACCGACATCAAATTACCATTTCTCTACTGCCATGTTTATGAGGATTAAGAAACCTGACAGGTCATTGTGTGCAAGAGACTGTAGGGAAACAGGTGTGGTCACACGTTGCTGGTAAGAATCATCTAAGAAAACTACACACACACACATTTACCTTTTGACCTAGCAATTTCCTTTCTAGGAATTTACAGTGAAGTTACACTTCCAAAAATATAAGAATGCACACAAATTATTATAGCATTATCGGTCATTTGGAAAATATCAGAAAACACCTCCCTGGCCACAGGCAAAAGATGGCTGAGTGAGCCACAATGGAGTGCTGTGTTGCTGTGAAAAAGAATGGGAACTTTCTCCACAAAAGGTTATAAAGCTATTTCCAACAGTATGGGGTAAGTGGGGGAAAACCAAAATATGTGCAATTTGCTAGCTTTCGTGAGAAAGAAGAGGAAATAAGAAAACACTCATGTGGACGTGTAATGGAAACTCATGAAAATGATTGCCTATAAAACTGAGTGGAGGTGCTGGAGAGATGGTGCAGTTGGTAAAGTGCTTGCTGTGCAAGCATGAGGACCAGAGTTGAATTCCCAGAACCCATGTAAAAATGCCAGGTGTGGTGGTTTGTGATCCCAGCCCTGGGGAGGTAGAAACAGGAGAATCCCTGAGGCTTACCAGCCAGTCTAGCCTAATTGATGAGCCTCAGGCCAGTGAGAGACCCTGTCTCAAAGTAGGTGATTGGCAACACACGCACGCACGCACGCACGCACGCACGCACGCACGCACACACATTTTAAAAAATGGGGAGGGATTGAGAGATGGCCAGCAGTTAAGAGCACTGGCTGCTCTTGCAGAGGACCCAGGTTTAGTTCCCAGTACCCACCCACGTGGTGGCTAACAACTGTCGGTAGCTCCAGTTCCTGGGGATGCAGCACCCTCTTCTGGCCTCCATGGGCATTTTACTCATGGGTATACTTACATACATGCATGCAGAACATAGAAAAAATAAATAATTTTTTAATGAGTGGAAATGGGTAGAAGTTATGGGGAAATGTGCAAGGGGTAGGAGAGAGGGGATGACACAGGAGTAACAATTTTAGATTATAGAACCATGTTATTGTTTCATACTCAAAAATAAATATATAATTGAAATCAACCAGGATACAGACTAGCAGGTAACCCTGTATAAACATGACACAGCAATACCTAGATGTGGGGAGAGGATGAGCAAGCTCACCTATGTAAGATTAGAAAGTAGCATTTTTTAAATTATGTATTGCAAAAAAATATATTTGGGTAAAATTTAAATTTCAGGGGGTATGGATTGCTTATTCTGAAGTAATGCTATATGTATTGAAAGACTGAGCAAACTAATGAAAATATATTATTGCTATTTTATTATGGTGCTAGAAATCAAACCGGGGCATTGTACATGCTAAGAATATATACTATCACTCAGTTATGTATAGATATTATGGGTGAGATTATGGTTTTTGCTGTTCAGAAAATAGAATGACAAAGGATGGAGGCTGTCGTAAACCTTCTGGTTCAGACTGAAATCGAAATTATCAGTATGATTATATATATACACACACACATATATGCTGATACACAGATGATAGAGATAGATGATGACAGTTACAGAATTATATGTGTGTATGTACATGTTAATATACACACATATATTTTCTAGTACTTTCTCCTCAGAGAACTTAGAAACAATGAACGCAGTGGCATCCCATCACACTGCCCGCATGCAGAACCCAGGTCTTTGTGTCTAGGCCATCCCCCAGCAAAAGTACAATGGATTCTTACAGAAACAGTTGATTCTGGGGCTGGGCAAGGAAAGCACAAGATAAGCCTGAACATTTTGTGAGTCTAGAAAGCAAGGCAGTACTAAAACAAATTGAATTAACAAATATTGGAATAGAAAAGTCGACTTGAAGACACTCCCAATGAGCAAACATGAACAACAGAACAGTGGTAATGATGGATTATTACATACAGAATCAAACGTCCAGGAGTACAGGCTGATACTAAGTGAGCAAATACACACTCACAAAGTGTAATGGTTAACATGATTGTCAACTTGACAGAATCCAGAATCACCTAGGAGCCAAGCCTCTGGGCATACCTGGGAGGAATTATCTAGTAGAGATTAGCCTCCGGGCATGCCTGAGAGAGACTAAGTTCATTGACATGGGAACATACACCTTAAGTAAGTGCAGCATCATTCCGTGGATGCAGCCTAGGACTGCACGAAAAAGAGAAAGCAGGCTGAGCACCAGCACTCACTGCTCTCCACTTCCTGACTGCAGACACAGGGTAGCCAGCTGCCTAAGCTCAACTGCTATGGCGTCACATCTGGGAGGGATGATAGCCTGGAACTGTGAACCAGAATAAAACTTTCCTTCTTTACGTTGCTTTTGCCAGGTATTTCATCACAGCAGTAAGCAATCCAGACAGTATGTAACTTGTAAGTACTGGATAAAACAAAAGTTATCAAGATACAATTTATTTACTAAATAAAATATAAGAATGAACTAAGATTAGTAAATAAATGTCTGAATTATAAAGATGAATGGAGAGAAGAGTCCATTCTGTATTGGAATAGAATTCCAGTTCATAAATGCCAAAGGGATGGTAAAACTAGAGACATGATAAAAAAAATAACCAGAGCTAAAGTTAATGGGACAGTGAGTAACAGGACACTGGCATGATCTCGAGATGATCTCCTAACAAGACACTTGGTTAGAAAAGGGGAACTGTGGCTAACGCACCTTCATCATGTGATCAAGTCTCAGCTCACTAATAATGAGGCATGAACACATATCTCTGAATTGTAAGCAATAAGGAGGGTATAAAGCTAATTCTGTGGCATCATGGCCAAAAATACATAGCCTGAATTACATCTTGAGGAAACTAACCAAATTTGAAGTGTATGATGCAAAACAACTGACCAGTCTTTTTTTCCTTTGTGTATATGTATGTGGTGCAGGTACATGTTCAAGTGGTTGTGTGCATGCATGTGTGCCTATGTGTGTGAAAGCCAGAGGTTGACACTGGATGTCTTCCCCAACCACTTTGCACTTTACTTTTTTTTAGTTCGTTTTTTTTTTATTGAGCTTTTGCAACTTCATACAACAGTTCTTAATCAAATTCAGACCTCTGCCCCCATCCATGCTTCCCTCATGGCCCCACTGAACCTCATGTATTCTGCATTACATGCCAAGACCTACTCATTCAGGCATTTGTACCCAAGTGTCCTTCAGTGCAAATGGTCCACTGGAGTCTAGTCAGCACATCTAGTGATTGTATCTAAGTGATACTCTCCCTCACCTAGCAGCAATCAGCCTCAAACAGTTCTCAGTCTACTCCTGGCTCACCATCCATTTCTCTTCTCCCTTCTGGACTGAGTTGACCTGGGTCCTGTGCTCAACACCACCATTGCCACAAATTCACATGTGCAAGGTTCCAGTGGCCCAAGATCCTCCACTTCCCTATGTTCATGCACCAGCCCTGGCTCTTACAATCTTTATGTCCCCTTTTCTGTAATGGTCCCTGAGCCGTCGGTGGATGAGGTTCCACACAGGAGTCCTATCTTACACTCTACAGTCTCTTATTCTTTAAAACTTGGCCAGTTGTGGCCTTCTGTGTACATCACACTCTGTGGTATTAGGAAGCTTTACTGGTGAGAGTTGAGAGCTGTACGAGTTTCCTCTCCACCCCTTATTCCACTATGTTCCATGAGCCTTGGTTGTAGAGGTTCAACTGCAGATGTATCACCCAGTGCTAGGCATCTCTCAGATGTATATTCTCTGTGTCTGACCAGATGTGCAATTCTGCATTAGCCTCCATTAGAGTCCTGGATGAGCATGTCTGTCTCCTCCTCCTGATCTGGAGGCTAGGAAGTTGGTGGTCAGAGGACTGCCTGGGGAGGGACTTAAGGATCTATAGTAGGGTGTTGAGTTAGTCTGATTTAGGAAGCTAGTCCTGGGATCTAAGGTGAAGGAATTGGAGCCCGACTGTGGCAGAGGCCGGCAGGGGACCCATGACTGCACTTTACTTTTTGAGAACAGGATCTCTCACTGAACCTGGAACTCACCAGTTTGACCGGGCTGCTGACCCAAGGGAGTCTCCTGTCTCCATTTCCTCAGTTCTAGGATTATAGACAGTGGGAATTTACATGACATGGCTGCATGTGTCTGTAACCCCAACACTGGGGGTAGAGACAGACAGATCCCAAGAGCTCGCTGGCCAGACAGCCCAACTGAAATGGTGAGATTCTGGATCAGTGAGAGACCCTTTCTCAAGGCAATAAGGTAGAAAGAAATAGAGGGAGACACCCAGATGTCCTGTTCTGGCTTCCTCATGTATGTGCACAAGTGTGCACATCCACACACTCACATGTTTGCATACATACACATAACACAACACAAACAAATTTAAGGAGGAGGAGGAGGATTGGCTTTCTCTGAGAGAAGCCAGAAGAGGCATGAACCACCCAGGAGTAATGGAATAATTGTATTCTACATTGATCTAGATTGGGACCTGCTGAGTGTGTTCCTATCTAAATTCCACCAAGCAGTGAATATGCATGGGTTATGCCCTTTGCTGTAGGTATGTTATTCCTGAATTGAAATATATATTTAGAAAACCACACACAAATCAACCTCAGCCTAGCAACACGGAAGAATAACTTACGTGATTTACATTAGACCAGGCTCCTAATAAAAGCTGAGAATGTAACATTTATCATCATGGTGCTATCAATAAATATGACAAGTGCCCAGAAGAAATATCACATGTCCAATTTGTAGCCCAACTCAGCATCTAAAGGGTGTTTATGACTGACACATATTGGGTGAGATTATTTTTTTTTAATTTCATTGATTCTTCATGACATTTTAGTAGAGGCTTCAAATGACTTTTGTTTTTAAGATAAGGAAACCACATCTCAGAGAAGTGAGAAGAAATGGGCAATGTGGGCTGTCTGACACAGTGTCTGACTACATCACACTGCCTCCAACAGAAAGATTTCAAAGTTTGATCCGCAGTCCCTTTGGGAGTGGGAGAGATAGTAGCTCGGTAGGCAGAGCGCTTGCTTGCTCTGCAAGCATGAGGATCTGAGTTTGATTCCCCAGAACCCACATAAAACAGTCCCACTTGGTGGCACATACTTATAATCCCAGAGTTAGGAAGGCAGATGTGGGTGGATCCCTGGGCCTTGCTTAACAAGCCAGTCTAGCCCAAGTGATGAGTTCCAGGACAGTGTCTGAAAAACAAGGTGGAGAATGACTGATGAAGACACCTCAAGCTGACCTACAGTCTCCACACACATGCACTTGCGAGCTCACAGGAACAGGTACCCTACATACAAACTACAAACTCACTCTACATATACACACAAAAGAGAGAAAAAAATCCACATAAAACAAAAACCAGAAACCAAAATGATTTTGTATTGCATTTAAAAAAATGAATCCCAAGCTATTTTTTAAAATATTTTATTTATTATTTTTATTGTATGTTATGAGTGTGTTGTGTCGTGCAGTATCTGAGGAGGACAGAAGAGGCTGTCGGATCCTCTGGAACTGGAGTTACGGACAGCTGTTAGTTGCCATGTGGGTGCTGGGATCTGAACCTGAGTCTTCTGCAAGAACAGTTCTTAACCGCTAAGCCATCTCTCCAGCCCCCCAAGCTATTTTTGTAGTTGTCGTCATTAAAATTCTTTATCATGGCCATGGATTTTAACGACCTCTATTTAAAACATGCTTAATCAAAGGCCACTCTGGACACTTAGATCCTTGTAAAGAAATGTGACTTCAAATGTTGAAAGAAAAACTTAAAGCATAGCTTTTAAGTATCAGTCTGATTTTTTTCTTCCTTTCGCTAAATTTGAGTTTCACCTCATTTCTCTTCAGTTTAAATTGACTACCTATCGCTTATCATAATAAAGTAATAGAACAAGTTTAGACAGACCTATTGTCAAGTCAGTGGATAATGACTTGTAATTCCTTCACACAGGGCTGCTTTATGCATCTTTGCTGGTCTATTTGTACCACAAGCATCTCTTATTTCATTTGGTCCAGAGATGCTAATCTCTCTGTCTATGCCCTGGCCTGTGAAGATCACTCTCCTCTGCAGAACATTCTGGTATGCATGATTACTGGCCTCAAAATCTGACACACCTACTCCAAGTTCTGGTTCTGGCTCTGTCACTTCCCAGTAGTCTTCCTAGACAACTTGCTTCACTTACATGCAGTCCAATTTCCTTGACATCAAAACGAGACTAACACTATGACTACTATGTACAGTCCTTGGGTTGCTAAATGAGAGAGGGTGTGTAAAATGCTTTGCCTACTCTTTGATCTGTGGTCACTGTGGGCCATTATTAGTCCTGCACTCATCCAAATTGATCCAAACAGTGTTTGGTTCACTGTTCAAGTGATCACACCAGGTGTTTGCTAGAGGACGTACTATATGTGAAGAATTCAGAGGAATACAAAGATGAAGCCATTCAGTATGTCCAAGTGAAGTAAGTTTACGGTAAAACTCACTCTACAGATATTTAATGTGTGTCTGTAATACACCAGTCATTTCATCAGGTGTGGGGAAAAACAGTAGCCAATGAGACAAAGTCTCCAGACCCTTGAAACTTATGTTCTATTTGGAGGAAACAAGACATTCAGCAAGACAATGTGGACACAGGTGACTGCAGCTGGTAGAGAAAATTAGGCTTATATGACAGAGAGTCCAAGGTTGCCAGTGGTTGTTTATTCTAGTTACTTTTCTGTTGCTCTGATAAACATCATGGCCAAAAGAAATTTGGGAAGGAAAGGGTTTATTTTAGTTCATAGGTCATAGTCCATCAATCATTGAGAGAAGCCAGGGCAGGAGCTCAAGGCAGGAACCTGGAGTCAGGAACTGAAGCAGAGACCACGGAGGTGTGCTGCTTACTGGCTTGCTTCCTCTGCTCTGGTCAGCCACCCCTCCTATACAACCCATCCCCATCTGATAAGGATGGTACTGCCCACAGTGGGCTGGGCTCTCCAACATCAACCAGCAATCAAGAAAATGTCCCACAGACATGTCCACAGACCAATCTGATGGAGGAAATTCCTTAATTGAGGCTCACTCCTCCCAGGTGTCTCCACTTTGTCTCAAATTAACAAAATCGACTAGCACAGTTATGCTTTCTCCTTGTCTTTTCTTACCTGACCTTATGTGTTGGGGGCGGTGTGCGTGTATCTGTGTGTGTATGCGTGTGTGTAGAGGTGCATGTATGTGTTCATGCATGCATAGGCCAGAGGTCAAACTTGGGTTATTCTGCAGAAGCTGCCCACCTAAAATTTTTTTAGAAAGGGTCAGGGTCTCTCGTTGAGTTCTGGGATTCACTAATTAGGCTAGGTTGACTTGTCAGTGAGCCCTTAGGGATCCTCAGTGCTAGAATTATAAGCACATGTCACCTCTCCTGGTTTGTTTTTGTTTTTTAATATTTTATTATTTTTAGTTTATGTGTATGAGTGTATTGCCTGCATGTATGTAAGTGCACTTGTGTCTTACAATACCTGCCGAGGTCAGAAGAGGGCATTGGATCCCCTGGAACTGGAGTTACAGATGGTTGTTAGCCACCGTGTGCATGCTGGGAACCAAACCCAGCTCCTCTGCAAGAGTAATCAGTGCTCGTAACCAACCAATGAGTCATCTCTCCAGCCCTTCTCCTGGTTTTTTAAAGTGCATTCTAAGGATGGAACTTAGACCCTCATGCTTGTGTAGCAAGCACTTTAGTGACTGAGCTGTCTCTCGGCCCTGTCTTGACCTCTGTCATTGCTTGCAGGCTCTTGAGCTGAAGTAGTCACTGTAGCTATAGCACACAAGGAAGAGACACAGAGGAGAAAGGTTTCCATCAGAGCACCATGCTGCACCTGTGGTGCTGGCCTAAGCCACTGTTGCTTTGTGTTTTTGCCAATCACTCACAGGCCAGCTTAATAATAGTCAAAGCACTTACACCCTCCTGGGAACATTTCTGCTTTGATTGTCATCAAATATGGATGCCTGGAAAAAATTCATAAATTGATTCCTAACAGTAACGTGAATGCCAGAGAGTACAAAGTAGTAGAACATCAATTCAATACTCAGCAAATCCAAGTCCATTCTGACTCCCTTCCTGTAAGAGAGGGAGTCACATCCTTCCTGCTTCCTAAGCATCTCCACCAAGGAAAGACACTTCCTGAATCCTCTTAGCACACTCCCTCCTTGCCTTAAAAAATGTGACTATCACTTTAAATAAGTTGAAATCCACCAGGCTCATATTTTATTGAGTCACAATAAACTAAAGGAAAGGAAAATGGGGAAACTTGCCGGAAGGAAGATGGCTTTTCAAATGCGGTTGGTAAATAGAGTGAAAAAGGGCATCCTGGCTATATTTTGAGCTGGCAGAAAGCTGCAGTGATTACATTATTCAGCGGTAATCTAATACTCTCCCACACTTATTCCCAGAGGGGAGAACCTGAGGTTTTAATCATTTAGTAATGCACTTGCGTCCAATCTTGCAGATTTGTCAAATGCCATAAATGAAGCAAGGTTTATGTACTTTTCTCTTTGGGGGCCAGTTCTAGTTTTCATCTGCAGTACAAGCAACTTTAAATAGAGAGGACATCTGGGAAGGGAAATGGTCCTCCCAAGTACTGCTGAGCATCCGGGTATGAGGCCAAAATGCTAGAGCACCTCAGGGAGGGGCTTCAGCTCTGTTTGTAGTCTAGGCTCCTGAAAACTGCTGCAGGGTGGCAGGGGTGGGATGGGCCGCAACATCTTGCTATTTCCTGGGCTCTAACGGGAAGACACTTTGGCGAAGTCTGGCTTATGAGCTTGGGCTCACCGTGACCACTCACACTTTGTGACACTCGATGTCATAGGACCCTTTTCCTGTGCAGTGGCAGCCGGATGCCATTCCTGCTTTGTCTTAGCTTCATTCTCATGGACTTAAAACTTGTCTGGGTGGGCAGTGCACATCAGTCTCCTTGAGGACCATTACGGGGTGGGCTATGTTGGTGCATTTCTGATCCCTTCTGGGTTTTCACACACCCCCAGCATGAGTCTAAGAGCACTTTTCCATCCATCTGCTTGTGTTTGGGAAACAAAAATCAGTTTGAATGAGTTAACTCAGTCTTCTGTCTAAGACACACAATAATACTGCATGCCCTGGGTAGGGTATCCAATCTACCAGCAGCATTTTTACATGGGTTCTGAGGGATAGAACTCAGGTCTTTATGTTGACAAGGTAAGGACTTTACTGACCGAGCCATTTCTCCAGTCCTTCGACTTTTTAAGTTGGAAGTCAAAAGCACACCACTGAAGAAAATGACAGAAAGAAAAAACAGACCTAGGAATGCATTCCTTCTCTGAACTCTGCAGACAGGGCTGATGTAGTTTCCTTTTAGGGTTACATCTGAACCCAACCCAAAGGCAACTGCAGTACATTCTTACTGAGGCTGAAAGGGACTCACTTACCTACCCTGGGTGATGGTAAACCTCAGGAACCTGTGAGGTCAAAGACAAGCTTCTGCATAGATTTCTCCACCCTGGGATAGGTATTAATGGGAGTGGCCCAACACAAAATCGTAAACTTACTTAAAATGTTTTGAGGGCTTTTTTTTTTGCCTACTTTTTGAATAACTTGATTGTGAAGTTCTTCAGCGTAAACTTTGTAAATGACATTTGTCTTGCAATGATAAAAGTTTGGACCCACCTGGCTGATTCTATTAGACCCACATAGATCTGAACTTCAGTTTGCCTGTTCCTGGTTGTGTGGCCTATCAGTTACTTAGCCATTTGGAACCGCAGTTTCTTCTTTTTTAAAACATACCGGTTCAGCCGGGTGTGGTGGCACACACCTTTAATCCCAGTACTTGGAAGGCAGAGGTAGGTGGATCTCTGTGAGTTCGAGGCCAGCCTGGTCTACATAGTGAGTTCTCTTTTTTTTTTTTTTTTTTTTTTTAAAAAAAAAAAAAAAAAAAAAAAAAAAAAAAAAAAAAAAAAAAAACCCCAACCCCCCCCCAAAAAAATACTGGTTCAGACTGGGGAGTAGGATTAAAGGTTAAAATGTTTGCCACCCAAGAGAATCACAGTTCAAATCCCCAGAACCCACATAAACGTCAAGTAGGAGAGGTAGCTCGACTGTGATTATAATTCCAGTCCTCAGGAGGTAGAGACAAAGGATCCCTGGGGCAGGCTGACTAGAGAGATTGGCCATGTAGGTGAGCTCTGGGTTTGATTGAGAGACCCTGCCTCAAAAGAATAATGTAGAAGAGTGATCAAGAGAGATTCCTGTTAGCAACCTCAGGCCTCCACTTAGACATGCATTCATGTGCACATGCACCAACACACACATGTGCCCACATAGCTGCAGACACAAATACACAAACACGAAAATAAGAAAAACACAAAAGCAAAAGAAAATAATGGGCCACGTCTATCCAACTTCTGGTTAAGCTTGGGGAGTTAGATGAAGGCACACATAAAGAAGGCTCCGCTTGGATCTTTAGGATAAATGTTCAGGAAGAAGAGTAGATTCTTCATGGAAAAAAAAGTATTCTCAAAGCAATTTCTGTAAACATTGACAGGGCACAGAAAGAGAAATGTAAATTTCTCTTGGCCATTTTAAAAACTGTTCAACTTTGCTAATAAGAAAAATACAAGGCAGAACTCTACAGGGGTATAATTTTTTACCTATTAAACTGGCAAAAATCTAATCTCCAAGTTTTATAACACGCTCTGGGATAAATAGCAGGATTCCGCACTCTCAGACATGGCTGGCAAGAGTGCAAAACGGAACAACCCTTTGGGGAACTGGCTTGGACATCACCATTCAAATTACAAATGCATTGACTTTTTACTCTGCAGTTCCACTCCTAGGAATTTGTTTTACATCTGTACCTAAAGCAGCACTAAGCAGTAGCAGAGACACCCAGTTGGAACTGTGAACAGACAACAAGATGCAAATAACAGACTGTCCATCCAAGGATGGTGGGTAAATAAATCAAGGTACAATGTTACACAGCCGGGTAGAAAGAATGTCCTCCATGCTCTGTGGAAATACGTCAGGAAAACTATTAGATGAAAAATGCAGAATGCAAAGAATAACACAGCATCCTAATTTCTTAAAAAAGATGGACAGTAACAACATATCTATATAGAAATAAATACCAGAAGGCAACACAACATGTGAAGAAAAGCTGTTAGAAAGAAGAGGCCGAAGATGGGAAACTAGGTCTGTGGAATCAGGACTTACAATGATACTCTTGGTTTTATTTCCATTTTTTTCTGGTGCTAGGGAAACTCTCTACCACTCAGCTACATCATCAGCCCCTTTGAATTCTTTATTTTTTGAACCAGTTGAATCTATTACCATCTCAAATAGTGAAATCAAAATAAAAGGATTAACATCTTTTAAAAGGAAGTGCTTTCAAAATCAGTTGGGGCTCACATTTGAATTATCTGTCATTCTGAATGTATTCAGGTCCCTGGCTACATTGTAAACCATGAAGACAGGACATGTCTTATTGAGCACTGTAAACTGGGCAGCAAGCCGTGGATCCCAGGCATAGTTATAAGAATACATTTTACTGGCAGGGTGTGGTGGTGGCACTTGCCTTTGCTCCCAGCACTCGGGAGGCAGAAGCAGGCGGATCTCTGTGAGTTCAAGGCCAGCCTGGTCTACACAGTGAGTTCCAAGACAGCTGGGGCTACAGGGAGACCATCCTGGCTCAAAAAGACCAAAAAACAAACAAAAAGAATACATTTTACTAAAGCAATGAGTGAAGGAGCCCGCTGCTTGCAGCCAATAAATAATGATCATTAACTATCAGAAATTATCCAGCAGGGAATTACAGAAAAGCAAAATCTCCACTTTTGTGCTGCTATATGTGTATGTTTATGTGCGCAAGAACACATACGGGGGGTAAACGTGCATCTATGGTCATCTTGAACCCAGAAGACACCTGTCCTAGTTTGTTCTTCATTGCTGTGACAAAACACTCTGACCAATACCAACTTGGGGAGGAAAGGGTTTATTCAGCTTACATCTCCCAGGTCGCAGCTCATCAGGGAGCCCAAGGTAGGAACTCAGGGCAGGAACCTGGAAGCAGGAGCTGGAGCACAGGCCATGGGGGAACGCTGCTTACTGGCTTGCTCCCCTGGCCCCTGCTCAGCTTGTTCTCTTATCCCACACAGGCCCACCTTCCCAGGGGTGGCACTACCCACAGTGGGCTGGGCCCTCCCACATCACTCAACAATCAAGAAAATGCCACACAGACATGGCCACAGGCCAGTCGAATGGAGGAAATTCCCCGATTGAGGCTCCCTCAACCCAGGTGTGTCAAGTTGACACTAAAGCTATCCAGCACAATACCCTTGGCCTTGCTCCTCAGGTGTTATTCACCTTGGTTTATTGTTTGTTTGTGGTCTTGCTTTTTTTTTCACATAGGGTCTCACTATGTAGCCCTGGATGACCTGGAAATAGCTATATAGATCAGGCTGGCCTTGAACTCACACAGATCTGCCTACCTCTGCCTCCTGAATGCTGGAATTAAAGGCGTGCACTATTATACTTCTTTTTTGAGACAGGATCTCTCACTGGCCTGGATCTCACCAACTAGGGTAGGCTTACTGACCAGTAAGCCGTAGGAATCGGCCTGTCTCTGCCTCCCCAGCGTTTTGAGTACAAGTGCACCATCACACTTGGCTTCTCACACAGATCTGCCTACCTCTGCCTCCTGAATGCTGGAATTAAAGGCGTGCACTATTATACTTCTTTTTTGAGACAGGATCTCTCACTGGCCTGGATCTCACCAACTAGGGTAGGCTTACTGACCAGTAAGCCGTAGGAATCGGCCTGTCTCTGCCTCCCCAGCGTTTTGAGTACAAGTGCACCATCACACTTGGCTTTTTTTACATGGGTTCTGAGGGATAGAACTCAGGTCTTTATGTTGACAAGGTAAGGACTTTACTGACCGAGCCATTTCTCCAGTCCTTCGACTTTTTAAGTTGGAAGTCAAAAGCATACCACTGAAGAAAATGACAGAAAGAAAAAACAGACCTAGGAATGCATTCCTTCTCTGAATTCTGCAGACAGGGCTGATGTAGTTTCCTTTTAGGGTTACATTTGAACCCAGCCCAAAGGCAACTGCAGTACGTTCTTACTGAGGCTGAAAGGGACCCACTCAGCTACCCTGGGTGGTGTAGACTTTAGGGACCTGCGAGGTCAAAGACAGGTTTCTCCACAGATTTTCCAACTCTTCCTTCATCACCAATTCCCTTAACAGGAACTGAGGGGCAGAGGGAAATAGCCACACAAACATGATTGATAAAATGACTCCTATGCCAAAAAGCCAAAGAAAATTTGTTCATCCATGCCTCAACTTCCTCCACCCACCATAATTTATATGAAGATTCCAGCTCCCTTACTTCAGGGTGCCTGATTTATAGATTGGGCATCTGTTTCATATAAAGGACCCCAAATGGAACAACAATCTATGCTCTAACAAAACAGGATTCCTTACATAAATCACTTCCGACTTAGCAGATACCTCATACTGAATTTCTGCTAAATCCAGGTACATTTTTCTTTTCCTCAGAGCTTGTCCTGCATGTGGCTATTAAGATAGAAACACACACATATATTTCAAGCTGTTAAAAGACCACAACATAGCAATAATAAATCTAGAAATCAGTTTAGTTCTCTTTAGATTTTTCCTATAATAAAGCTTTTTAATAAATGTTTCAGGATGAAATATTTAAAGCAATCAGTGTCCTCAGAGATCTTCTAGCCTAGGAATTTGCAGACAAATGGAACTTCCTTGCTCATTCTCTATTCCCTTGCCCATAGCAGACATTACTAATTGATCACATCTTTCCTGCTCAGGTTGCTTGAGGCCCTGCTGCACTTCCAAGCAGCCTATATCAAGGAGCTCCATTCACATACAGAATGGGAATCCAATTCAGTCACTTTCAGGACAACAAAAATGAAGCACAGATGGGAAAGGAGACTGCCAAGATGATGAATGAGTCACCAATGACCTGAAACACATTTTGAAGAACTGCATCTTGGTATTCTCCTTGGTCCACATTACCTATAACTTGCTTTCAAAAGGTCAGGTATAAGTTTGTTTTGTATACATGGGGTTTTTGTTTTGTTTTTCAACAGAGCAATCCTTTTTTTCTTCAAAACAAGACAAACTATGAACCCAAACAATCTCAGTTATGTTTTTCAAATGATGGTTTTACCAGGACTGGGGAGATGCTTGCCTAGCATGCACAAAGCCCTGGATTCAGTTTCCAGTACAACATAAAACTAGGGGCTAGCAAGATGCCTTAGCAAATAAAAGCACTTGCTGACAAGCCTGATGATGACCTGAGCTCGATCCCCAGAACTCATACAAGGGAAAGAGAAAACCTACTCCTACAAGTTGTCCTCTGACTTCCACATACATGTTGTGACACATGCACACACACACATACACATATGTAGACATACACTCATGCACATACACAGAGAGAGAGAGAAAAAAATATATATATGTACTTTTTTAAACCTCAGCATAATGGCATACACCTATAATCTTAGTACTAAGGAGATGGAAGAAGGCAGATCAGAAGTTCAAGGACATCTGTGTTGGTTACTTTTTTGTTGCTGTGATAAAACACCATGATCAAGGCAACTTATAGAAGGAAGAGTTTATTTGGGCTTATGGCTCCAGAGGGATAAGAGTCCATCATGGTGGGGAGGCATGGCAGTAGGCAGGCATTGCAGCTGGAGCAGGAAGCCGAGTACTCACATCTTCAAGCATGCACAGGAATCAGAGAGAAAGCAGCACTGGAAATGGGTCAAGGCTATGAACTCTCAAAGCCCACCCCCAGTGGTGTACTTCCTCCAGCATGGTCACGTCTCATAAAGGTTCCCTGACTCTCCCCAAACAGCAGCACCAACTGACCAAGTGTTCAAGTACTTGAGTGTATGGGGGACATTTCTCATTCAAACCACCACAATATCCTTAGCTACATATCAAGTTTTCAGCCAGCTTGGGTTATCCAAGATCTTGTCTCTAAGTAAATGAATGAATGGATGAATGAATGAATGAATGAATGAATGAATTTACCTATCATTCCAATACAAATGATTTAGAGGCTCCTGGCCACCTGCCATTCTACACATCACTTTGTTTTCAGCAATAATCATCTTTTCTCATCAATATGCTTCCTCCTCAGTTCAGAAGCTGTAATTACTATTAAACAGGAAATTACTTTTCATTTGGGCCACCACAAAGGACCCAGCAATGAACTTGATGCATGGACAATACCCTCTATCACTGGAGCTCATTAATCAATTCATCACAGTCTTTATTAAATGTCAACAAGGCTTTAATTTTTTTCCTTTGCTTCAAACAAAATTTCTTAGGATTACTGAATGTCAAAAACAGATATGATTTTTCAATCCAAGTGATTAAACAAATTACAAGAAAGCAAAGAGTTCTAGAAATGATTTGACAGGATAACATGGCTATGACCCAGGTCTCACAGTTTTAAGGCCCCTATAATTTAGCATGCCACAGTGGTGGGATCAAAATGAAGAATTTATCATAGGGTGCAGTGGTACACACCCTCAATCCCATCACTCAAAAGGCAGGGGCAGGAGGATTTTTAGTTTCAGGCTAGCCTGGGCTGTGTACAGAGACCTTGTCCAAACAAAGAAACAAAAACTGAGGTATTTCCTGTCTAGCAGATAATCTACAATGTACTGAATTTCTAACCAATGCTTCTTAAATTATATTAGCAAGGCTCTGGGTTCAATCCTGCTACTACCAAAAGGAAAAAAATATATGGGTCTGGATGTAGCTTAGTGGTACACTGTGTGCTTAGCATGTGGAATCCCTGATTTCTAACCAGCTAATCATTTAATGTGCATATGAATCAACCAGAGATCTTGTTAAAATGCAGAATTTCATTATGTGAGTATTCTAGTTAACTTTCTATTGCTGGGTTAAACTACTCTGGCCAGGCGCTGGAGAGATGGCCCAGTGGTTAAGAGAAGTGATTGCTCTTACAAAGGACCCAGGTTCAATTCCCAGCACCCACATGGTGGCTATGAACTGTCCTTAACTCCAGTTCCAGGGGAATCTGAAGCCTTCTTCTGACCTCCGCGGCATTGCACAACACGGTATACTCACATACATGCAGGCAATACACTCATATACATAAAATAATAAATAAATAAATAAATAAACAAACAAACAAACAAACTCTGGCCAAAACCAAGTTGGGAAGGAAAAGGTTTATTCAGCTCACGTGTCCCAATCACAGTTCATCATTCAGGGAAGCCAGGGCAGGAACTCAGGACAGGAACAGGAACCTGGAGATAGGAGGAGGTAGCAGAGACCACTGAGGGGTGTTGCTCACTGACTTGATCCTCTTACCTGTACTCAGCCTGCTTTCTTATACAACCCAGAACTCCCTGCCCAGCAGTGGCATCACCCCCAGTGGCTGGGCCCTCCCACATCACTCAACTATATCAAGAAAATGCCTCACAGACATGCCCACAGGCCAATCCAATGGAGGAAACTTCCCAATTGAGGTTCCCCCTTCATGGGTATGTCAAGTTGACAACTGAAGCTATCCAGCATAGTCAGCCTCATATATGGTCTGAAAGGCAGCATTTCTAACAGCAACCCATGGCTCAAATCCATGGTCCAGGAGCCTCTTCATTGTAAGACAACTATATGGTATTGGTAAGTGTATCTTCACTGCATCTCTGACAAGTCACACCTGATTATTGTCACTCAGATCATTGCAGGTTGTATGGAATTGAGACATAGTACATGCCGTGTTAGTGAATTTTCTTGTTGCTATGACCAAATATCTGACAAAAGTAATTTAAGGAAGGAAAGGTTTATTTGGGCTCGTGGTTTGAGAGTATACAGTCCATCCTGGAGAAGGCATGGGGGCAGGAATGTAAGGCACCTTGGTCACATTGTGATCTCAGAGGCAAACCAGAGAGAGATGAATGCTGGTGCTCAGCTAACTTTCTCCTTCCTTCCCTTTTTATTCAAACTGGCATGTCAGCTCATGGTCTGATGTTACCTGCATTCAGGGTGTGATCTCCCTTCATCAGCTGAACAGCTCTGGAAACACCCCCATAGGCATGCCCAGAGGTGCATCTCTAGGTGTTTTGAAATTCAGTCACGTAGACAGTGAAGATTAATCACAATACACAGCAGTTGATTATGAGAAGCTAGCTAACTGAACTGGATTTGATAAAGCACGGAGGTTTACAAATTTATTTTCTCTAGTGCTACCTTTAAACCTTCTCCACTGTATTTTTAAATATTTTAGTTATTATTTTTATTTTGTGTTTTGCCTACGTGTGTAAGTGTACCCATGTTGTACAGCGCCCACAGAGGTCAGCAGAGGGAGTCGAATCCCCAGGAACTGGAGTTAAGAGGGTTGTTAGTCACCATGTGGGTGCTGGAAATCAAACCCGGGTCCTCTGCAAGAGCAGCCAGTGCTCCTGACAGTTGAACATCTCTCCAGCCCCTGTCTGTATCTTTTTTTCCATACCCCAGGTTAACATCTAGGGAAGATTCCATGGCTTCTCCAGAAAGATTCATGCACTAACAATCTCCGGGTATTAAAATGGCAATACAGTGCAGTACCAATGCCTGTTCTCATCCCACTCAAGCTTTCTCCCCAGTGACTCAGATCTGCCTCAAGATAGGAACACAGCAATGACTGTTTCTCTCCTTGTTCTGCTTCTTCATCTAATGGCTCTCTGCTACCTCTGGACTGCCCAAGAATAGGAGAAAGGGATGAGAACTTACTGAAATGGTACAAAAGGTCTTAGTGAATTAGTGACAAAAAATTTCAGACACTGCTTCCTTCCCTTTGGGGGAAATTCCATGAGTTCTTTGGAGACTCAAAGTTTCTCTCTACTTCCTTCCCTTTGGGGGAAATTCCATGAGTTCTTTGGAGACTCAAAGTTTCTCTCTACTCTCGTAACAGGGCCTTTTGCTCTATTTCCTAAATTAATACACTCTTTCACTGACCAATTCACATGGCTCTTTCTTGCTTGCGTTGGCAATTCAACACAAACTGCCATGTTCTGCTACACTCTTCTTCAGAGTAGGGTTCTTCCAAGAGATTCAGATATGGCTACCAATACCAACAGGACACCTACACTCTTGGCTCATAGTCTACTCTCTATATGCTTTGCCATGAGGGACCAAGAGTGTCTCACATTTAGGCTTTTTCATGTAAGTCAGTTCTGGGCCCTTCAAAACTCAAGAAATTACAGGCATACAGTACCACACCCAGCTTATGTGTTTTGGGGGTTGAACCCAGGGCTTCATGCATGGCAAGCTCTCTACCAACTGAGCTACATCCCCAGTCCATAGGAGTTAATCTATAGGTTTTAAACACGCATACATACATGCTGGGCCTGGTGGCACACACCTTTAATCCCAGTATTTCAGAGGCAGAGACAGGCTGATCTCTGTGAGTTTGAGGCCAGCCTAGTCTACATAGCGAGTTCCAGGCCAGCTGGAGCTACAGGGAGACTCTGTCTCCAAACAGACCTCCCCCCAAAAAACAATACACACATATATAGATACAGATATAAGTATATATGTATATTTTAAAAAAGGTTTCTAGGGCCTGGAGAGATGGCTCAGCCACATTGAGTGGTTCACAACTGTCTGTAACTCCAGTTCCAGGGAGATCTGATGCCCTCTTCTGGTCTCCATGGACACATGGATGTGCATACAGACAAGCAGTCACGCACACACACACACACACACACACACACAAATAAAAGGTTTTTTAAAGATTTTTAGAATATGGAATAGTTTTACATTTCTGATACTACTAGCATAATGATTGGGTACATGGCATTGAGTGTTTTTTCTAATTCACTTAATTATAGCAATTGAACACCCATAAATTCCTAGGCATTGCTCAAAGAGTTAACACACTGAAATTGTTATGAATGTATGATTAAATACTGCTGGAATTCTCCTAAATGGCATTTTCACTTTTTCCACATGGAAGAGAAATGTATCACATAGAGCATTAATTTCATAGGTTTGATTCCTGGGGTAGTTCATCGTAGGACTGAAGCACATTCCCAGAACGTGGAAGATGACAGGATATCTTACATCGCGGTTCTGATTAGGCTACTTGGTAGTTATGACTGCTTCAAAGTCAATTTGTCCTAATAGTATTTCTTGAGTCGATACTAAGCCCCAGGTACTTGGCAGGGAGACTAAAACTACACACCTGTGATGAAGTGAGATGTCACTTGCACTAAAAGTTCTTTAATGCTCCCAGATTCAAATGCAGTGAAAATGACTGTGATGATTGGTTTTAATGTCAACTTGCCACAATTAGAATCACCTGATTAGGAAGCCTCAATGGAGGAATTGTCTTAATTGCCTTATTGATGCCGATGGCATCTTCTGGTAGCAGCCCAGATAAAAAGGAACATGGCAGAAGGAAGATTATTTGCCTTCTGCTTGCCTGACCCTCCCTCTGGATGCTGAGTTAATTTATCCTGTTACTGCTGCTGACTCCTTCACTAATATCAGAATCAGTATTTCCAGCCTTCATCGACTAAAGACCAGCAGCTCACCAGGAACCCAGTGGGTTTTCAAGGGCAGATTGGGACTGCTGATGCACCCAGCCCAGTAGACTGAGATGCTTTTGTGTTCTCAGCCTCTGGTCCAGCGGAGATAGCTACTGTGGGACTACTTCAACTGCTGAAGCACCCACCCACTGCTGAAGGGCAGAGCAAATACTGGGTTCTGTCTCTCAGGTGCAATTCAGCTGATGTTGTTAAAAGTAAGTTGATTCGAGGCCAGCCTGGTCTACATAATGAGTGCCAGGACAGCTGGGGCTTCAGGGAGACCCTGTCTCAAAAAGACAAAAAAAAAGGAAGTTGAATATATCTATTTCATTCTATCAGTTCTGTCCCTCTAGAGAACCCTAATACAGTGACTCTGGGATCTTGTTACTCATTTATTTCATGCTATCCTAGTTAAAGAGACTTTTCCAGACAAGCTGGTGTCAGTGATTGTCTTGCTCAGAGCCCTCTGCTGAAGGTATCCTTACACTTGGACTGCCTTCACCAACGTGCTCGAAGTTGACTGAGACCAATAGCAGCATCTAAGCCTGCAGCAGCCATTGTGCAACTGAAATCCCAGGTGAAGATTTAATCCAAGAATTAGACTAGTCCCTGATTATTGCAATTAGATTCCTCCCTAAGGAAACCCAACTTATCCTTCCATTGATATTTCTGCCAGGATATATTAAAAAGCTAAACAGCTGTGTGAGAGAGATGATGCTAAGAGAAGATCCTGCCCATAATCATGTGGGGTAAATCATATCCATACTAAATAGTCCTTCTGCCTGCAAGTTTATTGGCAAGAATAAAACAAAAACCTAACAAAGAAGGCACTGTATGAACCTAAAATTGATCATTTCTACTCTTTCCCATGAATGCGCCTTCTAGAGAGAAATCCTAAAGAAATAATTGAATAAGCATCATGGGGTATGCATGACATCATCAACAGAGGCCGTGGAGATTCCGTAAGGAAGAAAAAAACCAACATAACTGAAGTGAACAAGATATTGGACAAAGTACATTTCTACAGAGAAATATTCACTTGTATATCATGTATGGAAAGAAACCCATGACAGTTTTAGTGAAAAACAAGTTTATAGGACAAATTTCAGATATAATTTATAAGTACATAATTCATCATTTAATAAAAATTGTAATTTGCATTATAGGAGAGTTTGATTTCTATTTATTTTTTAATGCTTCTGATTTTTTTTCTTGCTGTGTTGTGATATAGAAGTTGTAGATCCATGATATGAAAATCTGAAATCCAAAATACTCCAAAATCTGAAAGTTTTAAGCACCAACATGACACCCAAGCTGAAAATTTCAGACATGGCCTCATATAACAGATCTTAGTCAAAAAGAAGTTTCACTAAAATGTATGAAATAACCTTCAGGCTGTGTGTATAAATTTCACATGAAACACAAATATCATAAAATTTAAAAAAACTAAAAAAAAAGTCAAAAACTAAAAAGAAATATAAATGAATTTCATTTTAGAGTTTGGTCCCATCCCTAAGATATTTATGTAGATACAAATATTTAGCCCCCCCCAATTTAAAGTCTGAAATACTTCTGATCCCAAGAATCTCAGATAATCTTTACGTATAACCAGAAAACCTAGCATATATGAAGCCTGGGTTCAATCTCCAGCAACACACACATAAATAATAATGATGACACCATGAAATAAAAACCCTTGTTTTTTCCTTTGTAGGTGTCTTTTGTGAAATATCTGCAAGGTCCTAGTGATTAACTCAACCAACAGAAACCTATCATGAACCACAGATAAAATTATGTAATCCGACAATTCCAATATATTTTAATGATTTATTTTTTATTGTATATGTATGCATATATGAGTGCAGTGCCTTCAGAGTCCAGAAGAGGGCATCAGACCCCTGGAGCTGGAATTGCAGATGGTTGTGAGCTGCCCAGCATGAGTGCTGGGAACTGAACTCAGGTCCTCTGGAGGAGCAGTATACACTTTTAACTGCTGAGTCATCTCACTAGCCCATCAAATATATTTTATGTATCTTAAAATGTCCAAAAATGACCATGTAAAAATATATAAACAATATAATCTCATTGAGATATTGCATTCTTTTTTTCTGTCTGAAATTATTCATATATTTTCCATAGGACATTGCTTTAGAAACTAATCTGATTTTAAGTGCTGAATAGCCACACATATTGAGCAGTATAGTTTTCAGTTGTACATGTGTTGTCATTCTGAACAATTAGTAAATGTCTAGTTCTGTAACTTTTTTTTCCTTCTTTCTATTGTTGTTCAAACAGAGTATTAAAAAGAAAAAAAACAGAGTCAAGCTATGCTTAAAAGTTAGCAATGGCTTTGTTTGATAATATTGTTTAACTCTGAGGCTTTAATTTCTGAAGTTGCTTGATTAGCTTAAATGACTGGTAATCTTTAAAATATGAATTTCCCTGGTTTGGTTTGATTGTTTCTTTAATGAAAGCACTTGCCTAATGGATGCCTTTCTTGTACAAACACCTTGCTTGAACTCTTACCTCTTTCTTATCTCTATTTTCATTCTTGGTTGTTGGTGGCTGGGGCAAAAGTCACACTCTTCCCTAGATACAAGTGTTGCTAGTCCCTGGGAAAGGAGTGGCAGAGGGACAGCAATAAAAGGTCACTTGTGGCAATCACTGGAGAATGATGGGAATGATTATTAGGGCTTCCTGTATAATCAAAATGGTATTATCTGAAAGGTCTGGTTCAGTCTAAAGAGTTACACTGCTCATTTATTTTCTTTCTTCCCTTTTAAATGTTTCACCAAAAGTAGCCCCACCAAGAGGATTTTTCCACTGCCTAACCATGGAAAAGAGAGGCGGACCTTGGTACAGCCTTAGCATAATGCACTCATGTGGGCCTGGAGTTGCACATTTTTGGATTTCTGTATTGTTAAAATCACAACATACAATATTCTTCCAACATTTGGTTTTTGATTTGTGTGTGTGTGTGTGTGTATGTGTGTGTGTGCATGGGTGCTCACGCACACATATGCATATGCATGTGAAGGTCAGAGGACAACCTTGGGTGCTGTTCCTCAGGCACTATCCACCTTTTTGTGGGAGAAGCAGGGATCAAGGTCTCTCACTGACCCAGAACTGGCTAGGCTGACTGGCCAGTGATCCCAATGATCCATCTGTCCTATATCCCCAGTGTGTGGATCACAAAGGCACACTACCACACCTGCTTTTTTTTTTTTAGTGTGGGTTTTGAGGATCAAACGAGTCCTTGTGCTTTCAAGGCAAATACTTTACCAACTAAGCCATGTCCCCGGACTGTTTTTTTTTATTATTATTCTTGCATCAAATATAAAAACACATACAGAAAAGCATATCACTTTTTATTTTATGCATATGCATGTATTGCCTGCATGTATGTAAGTGTACCCATGTTATACAATGCCCTTGAAGGATAGAAGAGGCTGTTGGAGCCCCTGAAACTGGAGTTATGAACATTTGTTAGCTGCCATGTGGTGCTGGGATTCAAACCCAGGTCTTCTGCAAGAACAGTCAGTGTTCTTAACCACTGAGCCATCTCGCCAGCCCCAAGCACATCACTTTTAAATGTGAAGTTCAGTGACTCTTCACAAGTTCAACATCCTCATCTAGTCATCACCAAGATCAGGATGCAGAGCACTCCCAGCACTTGGGAGCCCCTACTGTTACTGCCATCTGTACTAGCTCTCTGTTGCTACGAAGCCCATCACCACACACTGAGCTGGTTAAAACCACACAGCTTTGTCACCTCACAGGCATGTTTTACACCTTCTACTCCAAGTTTCCCATATGTGTGAAACAAGGTGTTAGCCACAGTTTGGCTTCTCATGTAGGACCAACATCACTTAAGGTGTTGGCCAGATTCAGTGTCTGCGCTGTATAACTGAGGTCTTCTTTTCTCGCCTGCTGTTGGGCAGGGACCCTCTCAGCTCCTACAGGTTCCCCAGGTCCCGATCTATGCACACTATTGCTTCCTTCTAGGCCAGGATAAACTTGTCTCTCTGGCTTCTATTTCTACTCATTTGGGAACTTGTTTGATTACAGCAGATCCACCTTAAACCACCTGCTTGATAATTAGGGATCTTTATAGCAGGAGTGATATATTGGTTATTTTCCAGTCACTATCACCAGAACACCTGACAGGAGCAACCAAAGAAGGGAATAGTCTATTTTGGTTGACAGTTTCAGAGGGATTTTAGTCCCTCATGGAGGTGAAGGCAGGGCAGAGTCCATGGCAGTTGGAGCATAGAGTGGAAGCTTGCTCATATGCTGGAGACAGAACTCAGAGAAAGCTGGACCAAAACCATGGGCAGGTATGACCTTCAAAGTCTGGCCTTAGCAGCCTTCTTCTACCAGCTAGGGCCCACCTCCCAAAGGCTCCATAGCCTTCAAAATAGTACGACAAGGGGCTGGAGAGATGGCTCAGCAGTTTAGAGCACTGACTGCTCTTGCAGAGGACCTGGGTTCAATTTCCAGCACCTACATGGCAGCTACGAACCATCCTTAACTCCAGTTCCAGGGGAATCTGAAGCCTTCTTCCGACCTACACAGCACTGCATGACATGGGTGCACTCACATACATGCAGGCAATACACTCATACACATAAAAATAATAAATAAAATTTAAAAATTTAAAACTAAAAACAAAAAATGGTACCACAAGTGTTAAAAACTTAAGCCTATAAGGGACATTTTAGATTCGGCAGAGTGTGAAGGACTCCTATATTGAGGTTCACCCACCCAGGACTCAGGGTTATTGGGGAAGAGAGAGTGGAAAGATTGAAAGAGCCAGGGAAGAGGTGCAGGACCATACTGAAATAATCCTACAGGCGCCTGAGACTTTTCTCATACAAATCTACAGCAATGGTGTCAGCACGCACAAGACCCATGCAAACTTAGGCAGACAAAAACCCAGCACAGAACTGTGGAAATGAACAGCAGGCCCCAATCTTAGTCAGAGAATCAGTGGCAGCTGATTACTGCTGTGTGAGGAAGAGCTGATCTTGAAGGGAGAGACTCTAGATAAGCTGACTAAACCACAGTGAATGAGCTTGCACTAAGGGACACCTCAGGACACTAACTTTACCTAATAGGACTTAATAAAAATGACAAGGTGCCAAAGGGGAAGGGGGAAGGAGGCATAAAGATGATTTTATGTACAGAATACACAAAAATTCAATAGAAATAAAGAAAAAAAAAGAAATTGTAGCCTGCCTTATGATAAGATATACTTGTAATCAAAAGGCAAAGCTTATACAAGGGACAAGCACTGAGGAGCAGAGATCATGGACCAAACTTAGAATTCTGCCTATGACAACACCTAATGTTATCTACCATCTGATGTCTCAGTATTTTTGCCTGTCTTTAAACTATAAAAATGGAATCATATACCCTGTCTCTCATGTCTCACTTCCCTGGTTTAACAATTTGTGAACCACCTTCATCTTTATATGCAGCTGTAGATGAGTCATCTGCAGTGCTGTGTAGTGTTCCACTGTGTAAGTATATCACAATCCAAAATTTATTTCCCCATTTATAGCTTGATGTACATTTAGAGAATTCATACCTGGAGACTTGCTGACAGCGACGCTGCTATGAACATTCTACAATGTGCCTTTTGGTGAAAGTATGAATGCAATCCTACTGAGTATATACTAAGTAGAAATGCTGGGCTGTATAGTACACTCAGGTTCAGCTTGGGAAATATCAAACAGATTTTTTTCTTTTCTTTTTTTTTTGAGACAGGGTCTCATGTATCCCAGGCTGGCCTTGAACTAGCGGGATGACCTTGAGCTTCTGATCCTCCTACCTCCAAGGTGTGCCATACCACTCATGGTTTTATGCAGACTAAGGATCAAACCCAGTGCTTCATGCATGCTAAGCAAATATTCTCCCAACAGCACTACATCCTCAGCTCTACCAAACTGCTTTCTAAATTGACTTTACCAAACTGGGTACCTAGCGGTAGTATTTATAATAGTCCACAAGGCCGTGCTGAGGGTTGTAAAACGTAATCCTGATAAAGACGTGCTATAGTAATGACGAAACAAAAGTCAATGTCCTCAATAGACATTTTCTGCTACACTGTGAAAGTCTATGAGGTATGATGTTTATCTTATTGGTAGATCCCTAGTGACTTGCCAACATGTATTAAACTGCCAAAGGAACCCATCAAGGTTGAGCAGCCTCAACAATAGCAACTTCTTTTGGCTTGCATTTACTTTTCTCTTTCTTGGCCTTTTCCCCAAGGCCCACAATAAGACTCTGCAATGCTCATGTCCAAAATGATCTGATTAATAAAGCTGAGAATTTTCTTTTAGAAAAAATAAAAAGAAAGAAAGAAAGAAAGAATCTGAAAAGACTTTATTGACTACATACTGTCTTTCAATTTAGCCAGGTCGTGAAACTGAAACAAAGCTGGGTTGGGGACATAGCTCAGTGATAAAGCTCTTGCCTAGCTTGTGTGAGGCTCTGAGATTAGTACTGCAAAAGTGAAGGGGGAAGGAAGCATCATAGTGCTTTTACATAAAACAGTTCTTTCTAGAATGGGGGAGGACACGGGTTGTGTCTAAAAGACAAGACAGTAATGAAAGGTATTTCCCTTGCTGAGATCATCAAACTATAAAAAGTACCTTGGTTTAAAATCTAGCCTAGGGAAAGATTCTGTCTCATTTTCCTGAGGATTAAGACGTGAAGTTCAGGCCACATAGCAGTAAGAAAAAGTTAATCCTGTGTGCTTGCTTATCTTTCACACAAGGGATCAGGCATGTTAATCAGTTCTTCCTAATTGTTTGTTACTCATTATTCCTAGTGGGGGCAATGAGTCACTGGTTTCAGCTGCTTGATGCCAGACCCTGGAAAGCCAATTCAAATCAACTGAAGTAATGAGGAGCCCAACAAACACAACCTGGGATAAATCAAATTCATTGCCTACACTCAAAGCTCTTTAGAAGTTGGCCTGTTTTAATCAGGGGATCACTTAACCTAACTTCCAGTTCCTCATTTGCAAAATAGGCATTATAGAGTTTCAGTAACCTTCCAGGATATTAGCCATCCAATAATTCAATAAATATTTAACCTCCCATCCTATGCCAGAGTAAGTGACAGAGAATGAATAAATGAAATATCAGCTAAACACTCACAACACTTATTTGCCTAATCCATCTATAATGTGTGGAATCTGGGGCTGGAGAGATGGCTCAATGTATAAGAGTGCTTGCTGCACAAATATGAAGACCTGAGTTCAGATCCCAACACTCATCTAAAACGTTGGGCACAGCTATATGTGTGCCTGTAACCCCAGTGCTGTGGGAGGTGGAGACAGGAGGAGGATCGCTGGGGCTTGCTTGCTGGGTGCCAGCCTAGCTCCAGAGTCAGTGAAAGACCCTGTCTCAAAAGAATAAGGTAAAATGTTAATAGAGCAGAAACAAAACAAAGGAAAAACAAAAAAGCCCCAGAAATGTGAAATCTTCAACTAGCTGCAAAGTCACTCTCAAGCTCACCCCCATCCCTTTACACAATGACATCTCCACTGTCTACCACTGGAGGGGATCTGACCCTTCAAGCCTGAATCCTCAATAACATGATCAAAGGATGCAAAGTAATTGCATTATTGGCTTAAGTGCTTCATAATGAAAAAGGCAAAGACAACCTATTTCAAAGTCACAGGGGAAAGTTTGGGGAATTAAATGTCATTATGATTATCTGCCCTGCATCTCCCCTTCCATTAACTGAGAAACATTAGGAAGCATATCACTAAACATGTCTGAAAGTAGCATTTATTTTTACAGTGGAGATTCCATTTCCTCTATAAGAAATGATCAGTGGGCAAACATTTCCAAAACACCTTTCCAATGGAGAGGTCCCAAATTTGCTTTCAGCCTTAGTCATAGGGTTAAGAACTAAATGTTAAATTAACATTGGCAGAGGAAGAAAAGAAGGTCACAGAAGCAAAAGAACGGTACTGAATAGAATATTCTTCTCTAGAGCCAAATTTTTAGGTTCCAATCTTGGCCAAGGATTGCCTAGATTAGGGTTGCCGCCTAAAACATAGAGTACTAAGTTATGTTTGAGTTTCAGATAAACAACAGCTGTTTTCAGTATAAATATATTCCTTATGCAGATTTGGGACATTTTTCCCATTAAAAATTTATTTGTTGTTTATCTGAAATTCAAATTTAACTAGGTGTCCTGTGTTTTTGTTTGCTAAGCCTACCATCCTTACTCCATTTATCAGCTGTGTGACCTAGGGCATGGTCCATAAACTGTGTCTTGTCTGTAAAACAGGAATAATAAAAGCTTATTCTTGATCGGTTGGTTGCAGAACTTCGTTCAGGAAGCATGCCTGATTCTTTTTCTTCCAGGAACATGGAAGGATAGCCTTTTCTTGATTTCCTGAAGTGAAACCAGGGACCTGCTTTAACCAATCAGAGGTGAGCAGAAGGCATGCCTCACTTCCAGGTAGAAGAGCTTCCCACCCAAACCCCAGATCCAACTAAGGTCTAAATGTGACAGAAAGAAGGCTATACTTGTGGCTTTAAACACCGAACTCTGGGAGTTTGTCTTTGCAGTGTAATTTAGCTCACCCTGGTTGTGAGCTGTTATGAAGACTGCATGAACTAATAATCACCAAGGATTCAGAGCACGATGGCACACAGTGGGCTCTCCACAAGTATTTATTAGGTTAAGAAAAAGTCTGCAATACTGTTCTGGTATGAAAAGGGAATTGAGAAAGGCTGTAATTACCATCCATAGCATCAGCTTGGGCTGTCATAACAAAACTCTACAGAGTAGGTACCTAAAACAATAGACATTGAGTTCCCACTGTTTTAGATGTTGGAAGCCAGAGATCAGGATACCAGCATGGTCTGTTCCTGGTGAGGGCTCTCTGCCTAGTTGGCAAATGTCCACTTCACTGTGTGCCTACCTGATCTCTCCTGGTATGTGCGGTACACATAAGACAAAGGAGACTGTTCTCTTCCTCTCTTTCCTCTTCTTTTTAAAAAAATATTTTATTTATTATTTTTATTTTATGTGTATGAGTGTATTGTCTGCATATATATAAGTGCAACCGTGTCATGCAGTGCCCATGGAGGTCAGAAATGTGTATTGGATCCCCTGGAATTGGAGTTAAGGACAGTTGTTAGCTGCCATATGGAGTCTGGGAACCCAAACGAAGAGCAAGAGCAACCAATGCTCTTAACCGCTGAGCCGTCTCTCCAGCCTCCTTTCCTCATCTTATAAGACCACTGATCTTATTGAATTCTTATAAGACCACTGATCCTATTGAATTCTTATAAGACCACTGATCCTATTGAATTAGATCCTGACCCTTATTTCCTCATATAACCTTTAGTGCTTAAATGCCCTCTCTCCAGATAATGGTGGGGGCCAGATCTTCAACACACAAATGTTAAATGGACACAATTAAGTCCAGAGCATTATGTATCTATTGATAATAAACATTTATTGTCTAGTCCCCGCCCCACTTTGGGCCTAAGAAATCAAACCACCTACCCCTTTCAGTAGTATTTAGTAATAAGATCACTAATGCAGAAGCATGTAGCTCCAGGAGTTTCTTTAACCATTAGAATTTTTGTGTCCCCAACACTCCTGATATGGGTGTACTCCAGTTGCAGCATGGGTTGTAGCAGAGCAGCGGGCTTGACTGCAGACAACCAGCATTGAGCACTCTGCAGAAGCCAGCCAAGTGCACAGTAATTCAGAGAGGGCAGAAAACTGGATCCAGGGGGAACCACGGGCAGTTAATGAGAATCAGATGCAGTGTAATTCAGACCACAGCAAACTTCCTGATCTCTGGGCACAGGGAATTACATCCATAAACAGACTAGACTTGATTTTATGCAGCACTTTCATCCCCCACCCCCAAAGAATCCTCAAAGCACTGCAAAACACACTCTTGTTACTGGTAGCTCAGTAATGTGGAAGGCAAACAGGGAAATGTGGGTCTATAACTCCGGCTCAGAACCTTCATTTAGAATCTGTGCTGTCCACAGGGGCTGGCTTGACTGAGATGCAAGGTGACCTTTACTAATGTGAAAAATGTACTGCTTTTACTCTTTGCCAAAAATATGCTCATAAAAGAAATCCTAATATCCTCTAAAGAGGTGTTCAAACTTTGACCATGAACTACAGTAAAAAAAAAAAATGCATAGTGCCTACCAGACTCACTACATAAACATCCTTGTGTATGCTCATCTATGTTTTTATAGTCCACAGAACCAAAATTTTCATGGAATATTATTTACCCTTATTATATGTGATATAGTCTGATGTTCTCAATTTTCTTACATTGTTCTATGAAAAACTGATCACTAATTGTTGTATCCTCCAACCCAATTTTGTGAAGGATCTTCAATTCTGAAACCCATTTCACTAAAGGATACTTGGCAGACTCCAACACCACGACACTCCAATTATCCCATAACATATGGCCCAGAGACAGTCACTTTACCTTTTTAAGTAACAAACCTTCTGGGATTCCTCCAGTTTTAAATTACTGGGATTTTTATGTATGGCACCTGCATAAAAGGCACAGACGTGCTAAAACATCTTCACTGATAAAATTGTTTTGGAGTGTTTAAGAGTTTGGGTTTTGAAATGGAGGAAAGTTCATATTCTTGTGCACTAATCAGAGTTTTGGACCTTCACAAAAGAAATGACCAGTGTGGGAATGAGTAGGCAGTGTGGTCAGCACAGCTGGCCCTGAGTCCCAGATGGCATTGCAGCACCTGCTCTTCTCACCTTCACTATTGGCATTTGTCTCTCCTGTTATAGACAGACTTCTCCTGGTACCCAAAGACACTCACTGGTGGCTCTAGGCTTCAATTCTTTCAGTCTAAAAACCCACCAGAAAGAAGGCAAAAGCTCCAGGCTTCTCCATAACCTTGCTTGAATTTCTGAGTCAATCACATTGACCAAGGATATACTTTGCTCCAATTGTCCTGATCTGGATAATTTGCCTATCCTGGGTAGTGAGATCAAGCAAACTGCATGAACTTGAGAATATCATGTCACAAAGGAAAAATCAAAGGGCCAATTCAAAAAGTTCAAAGCTAGAACTATAAGTAGATGATGAAAAAGATGGCCACTACTGACCTTGGACTGTCTCAACCACAAGCCCGTACCTCCGGTTCAGTTTTCAAGCACAGTGAGGAAGCTGCATTTGGAGAACACTTAACCATTGAGAGAAATCCTGACATTTTTCCTCTCCGATCACTTTTAGACATTGTGGCAAGGGGTTCTCCTAACTTTCAGATGGGAAACGTAATGTGCCATGAACTTTTGATCATAAGCCTAAGAAGTAAAAGCTCTCTTTGGGGCCTTTTAGAAGTCATCTCCAAACTTCATGCTGTGGTTTCTAATGCAGTTTTGCTCATAGTTTGTATCACGCCTGCCTTTGAAAACAAAGTTTAAACATGTAGATTACCTTGGATTAGCCAAGGTATTGGTACTCAATTGATGGGCTCTACCTGAGCCATAAATATTTGCTCTGTCTTGCACTAAGGAACAGAAAGAGGGAAATCACCCAGGCTCACACACAAAACAACATTCACAAAACCTCACAGAGAGGAAGAAAGCATGCCAGAGAGACGTGGCTTGGACATGATCATTCTTCTGCATTTTGCCAATATCATTTGTCTTCTGGGAAGCCACAGAGCTGTGACTTTCAGACTCTGCAAATATTATTGCAATGCATGGAAGGTGGTTAACTTGTCCCAACACAAAAAGGAACAAGAACAGCAGCCACACATTCCTTTCTTTGGCACATGCCTCTTTCCAACCTGCATATCAGGCCAGAGTTTGGGTTTTTGTTTGGTTGCTTGTTTTATCTTGTTTAAATTAGTGTGGGGTTTCAAAAAAACATTTCTCATTGAATATTCCAATTCAAACTGGGAAAAGACAACTGTGGTATGATGCAAGCACATTAATTGCTTTCAAGAAACAGACATATTTCTTCTCATAATGCTCTCTCTCTCTCTCTCTCTCTCTCTCTCTCTTTCTGTTATATGCACACGTGTTTATGTGGGCATGTACCTGTATACCTGTGGAAGCCAGAGGAGGGTATTGGGCACCCTCTTCTATTGCTATCCACATTATTCCTTTGAGGCAGAGTCTCTCTCTGAACATGGAGCACACTTTTATTGGCTAATGCAGCCAGCAAGCCCCACTGATCCCGCTGTCTCTACTCCCCACAGTGCTTGGGTTTCAGGGGTATGCAAGGCTATTCCCAGCTTGTGATGTGGGTGATAGGATCAGAACTCAGGTCCCTGTGATTGTGCAGCAAGTACTCTTAACCACTTGGTCACATCTCCAGCCTCTCACAGTGCTATTCTGAGCTGGGTTTCAGATACAAAATATAATTGTTTCCTTACAGGTATCTCATATGGAGCAAAGAAACTAGTGTCCTTCCCACTGCCTAGAACATTTCCCTTTCCTTTCCTTGATCCTTCTATCCTCAACCTTCACATCTTGGCTTAAATGGTGAGACATATTTTCTTCAGAATTAAGCATTAAAAGTTAAACATAAACAAAAGTAAATAAAAATACAGGCAACCTACCCAATCTATTGTGAGCTCTCAATGTTGACAGAAGTGAAAACACATGTCCATGCAAAACCTTGTATATGTATATTCATAACCAAGTTTCATGACAGCCAAAGAGCAGGAACCAGTGAATGGGCAAGCAAAATGTGGTATAAAGTATTAGTCAATCATAAAAAGGACCATGCCTGGCTTACTAGTCAATCCATGAGCCACAGTTCCACATTCCTCTGGGGGTAGGCTGATGGTAGAGCAGAGTAGAGCATGGAGGACTACCTGATGTTGGGCAGCAGTTTCAGTTTTCTCTGAGTGACTAGGTTCCCCACAGCCTCCTCCCCTGAGATCCCAGGTGGTGCATGGTAGAGGCTTTGCCTCTTATGCTGGGGACAAGGGAGGCCTCTATTATTTGCAGATTCTGGTCTTAGAGGACTGATTCTCTAAAATGAACCTCCCCAAGAACCAGCTGTAGTCCTCATTCCACATGAGGTCCTGGGTATCCAGGCCTTGATGTTGGACCTCTCCTATTACCAGACACCAAGAGTTTTCCATTATTTTCCTATTACTCTTCTACAAACCCAATATGCCTTCACCTATGCCCTAACTGAAATTCTAGATATAAAAATCACAGTCTGGGATGTTAAAAAAAAAAAGTACTGCAATAACTAAACTGGTATAATCCTCAAACTAAAAATGTGTAATTACGCCAGGTGTGGTGGCGCATGCCTTTAATCCCAGCACCTGGAGGCAGAGGCAGGTGGATCTCTGCGAGTTCAAGGCCAGCCTGGTCTATATAGTGAGTTCTAGGACAGCTGGGGCTACAGGGAGACCCTGTTTCAAAAAGACCAAAAAAATGTGTAATTGTATCATAGAATATAAATTTGAAATTCTATGTCTACGATAATTTTTGAATATTGTTTACTGACAAAGCTGTATTACCAAGCTTCAACAATAATATGAAATTTGTCACTGTTTCTTTAATGTGAGTTTGCCATTCACTCCCTTTCCAAATTCTCCAACCTACACAAAGTCTTTCAATGTAATCACATTACTTCTTTCTTTAATATATATTTTTATTGAGTTTTTGTGCATTTCATACAATAATTCTTAATTATATTTTAGATAATTATATTTTATTTAATTATATTTTATATAATTCCTAATTATATATTAGACCCTTCTCCCCATCCACACTCCCAGTCCCCCCTACCAGATTTCATGCATTCTGTCATATATGCTAAGGCCTATCCGATCAAGCCTTTGTACCCAGATGTCCCTTGGTACAAGTTCATCCACTGGAATCTAGTCAACCTATCTGGAATCACTCCCCTAAAGAAGACCAATTCTCCCACACCCTGCAGTAATAATTTGCCGATAGTTTCTCAGCAAAAGTTGAGACCTGCTGCCCATTTCCCCAGTTCTATGCTAGGTTTTTGTCTGACTGAATCATCATGGGTCTTGTGCATGCTGTCATCATTGCTGCAAGTTCATAAGCAAGTTCCCAGAGACCAGAAAGCCTCTGTTTCCCTATATTCATGGACCAACATTGGCTCTTACAGTCTTTCCACCCCCTCTTCTGCAATGGTGCCTGAGCCATGGTGGGTAAGGTTTAATACAGGAGTCCTATCCAGGGACACACACCCTGCAGTCTCTTATTCTCTATACCTTGGCCAGTTGTGGCCTTCTGTGTATTTCACTCTGTTGCATGAGGAAGCTTCGCTGGTAAAAGTTGAGGGATGCATTAGTGTTCTCTCTATCCCCCGTTGCACTATGTTTCATGGGCCTCAGGAGTAGAGGTTCCACTATAGATGTGTCACTTAGGGCTGGATATCTCTGATACATATTCTCTGTGTGTGACCAATTGTAGAACTCTGTACTAGCCTCCATCTGTTGCAAAAAGAAACTTCTTTGATGAGTGGTATACAGTATATTTGTCTGCAAATATAAGGATCCACATTTAGCATACAGTAAGAAATTTCAGTTGTCTAGAGATATGACAGAGATAGGGCTTCCTCTAGGATCTATGACTTCTCCAGCCATGTGCATTTGGCTATATTTACAGTGCCAACCAATGAGTTCCCTCCCATTGAGAGGGCTTTAACTCCAATTAGATAGCTGTTGATTACCCCCAAGATAAAAGTGCCACTACTGCACCAATAGAGATAATTTATTGTGCCAGTCATTGTAGTTATTAGGCTTTGGAGCTGGGTTGGACCATTGATTGATTTTCTCCCTTAGCAGTTTGCATAGTATCCTCCAGAACTATGAGAGCTAGTCTTCATGGAAGAGGTTTCCAGGTTAGTTCCAGTTCTATTGTTCCAAGTCTTATGTCCAAAGTATATCCTGTCTTCCGGAATAGGGTCTTACCTTCAAGTTCTGGGAGGCAATCAAGGGCTGTAGCAATAACCTGTGTTATTTTGGGAGTCTCTAAGACTACTGACCAACAACTTGAAGGGAGGTTTCTCCTGTCTGGCACTGTGTTCCTTCTTATAGCCTTCAGGTATATACATACACTCATATTCAGATATTGTATGTATTTTCAGTAGGTTGAGTTAATACATTTCCCTCTGGTTTTTCACACCACCTAAGCTTTATTTATCACTCCTCTCACTATCCCTGACTAGCCTCCCTTCTCCCTTCCCAGTTAAATACCCCCATTTCCCTCTTAGTAACATCTATTTCTTACTATCCTCCTCTCTCAGACTCTTTCTGTCCCTTTATTTCCATGGTTCCTTTCCATTTTCCTGGTTCCTCCTGTTACATAAGGGTATATGCTCACATATAAAGGACTGGTGCTAAGATCCACAAATGAAGAACATACATCACTTGTTTTTCTGAGTCTTGTTACTTCACTTAGTATAACAGTTTCTAGTTCCATCCACTTACCTGCAAATTTCATGATTTTGCCTTTCCTTACTCTGAGTAAAACTCCATTGTGTAAATGCACCGCATTTTCATTATCCATTTGTCAGTTGAGGGTCACAGGTTGTTTCCATTTCTTAGCTATTATGAAAAGAACAGCAACAAACATGGATGTACAGGTATCTCTACAGTAGGATGATTCCTTTGGGTGTATGCCAAGCAGTGATAGAATCAGATCATATGGTAGATTCATTTTTAGTTTTTTGAAAGAGTTCACACTGTTTCCATAGTGGTTGCATGAGTTTACAATCCCACCAGCAGTGAATGAGTTCCCCTCTCTCTTCATCCTTGCCAGCATTTAGTGTCTTTTACTTCTTAAAATAATACTAATAAAATATTTTTTAAAAATCATTCATAATAAGAAAAAAGTACTGATATGCAATGCAATATAGATCCATCTCAAAAAACATTATGATATCACATATGGTATAGTTCCATTATATCTATAAATCTATAGAGACAGAAGAAGTGTGAATGGTTGTACATGGCGGGAGATAGAAACAGGGATCAACTGCAAATAAGCATGTGGAATCTTATTGGGGTAAAAAGAATGCTATGGAGCCGAATTATAGTGATAGTTATACATATAACTTGATCACTTTACTAAAAATAATTGAACAATAATAGTGACAAGGGCAGGCCCCTCTTAAGCCTGAGATTAGATAAAATGCTCCTGTCAGACTTTCCTTACTTCATTTTGCCTTTATTTATTTTGTGTGTGTGTGGTGGGGGAGTATCTAGAGATCAGAAGACAACTTATGAGTTAGTTTCTCTCCTTTCACCATGTGGGCTCCAAGAATCGAACTTAGGTTATCACACTTGACAACAAGTACCTTTATTCCCTAGCCCTAATTTTCCTTAAAGTGCTTAAACTTGGGGGGGGGGGCTTAGTGAAGAAATGGCTTATGTTTAAGAGTACTGGCTGCTCTTGCAGAGGACCCAGGTTTGGATCCCAGCACCCACATAGTGGCTAACACTGTCTGTAACTCCAGTTCCAGGGGAATCCAACATCCTCATCTGGCTTCTGTGGACATTGCAGGCATGGTTGTACTTATTTGTATGAAAAACACTCATAAGCATTGAATTTTTTTTAATCTTTTTGAGACAGGGTCTCCCTGTAGCCCCAGCTGCCCTGGAACTCACTATGTAGACCAGGCTGGCCTCAAACTCTCAGAGATCTGCCTGCCTCTGCCACCCGAGTGCTGGGATTAAAGGCATGAGCCACCACACCCAGCAGCATTAAATAAATTTTTAAAAAATTATTGAATTTTTGTGTATTTCTTATAGAGCATCTTAATCATCTTTATATCCCCTTCCCAATTGGCCCTTTCCTATAGCCACCCTCACTGGAATTCATACATTCTATCATTTATGTTAAGATGTATCATGGCAAGATAGTGTCCTCAGTTGTCCCTCAGTGCAAGTTCATCCACTGAGGTCTAGTCAGCCTATCTAGAGTCCCTCCAATTAAGAAGATCAGCTCTTCCTCACCCATCAGTAATCAGCTGCCAATAATTCTTAGACTAAGATTGGGGTCTGCTGTCCATTTCCACAGTCCTATGCTGGGTTTTTGTCTGCTTGAGTTTGCATGGGTCTTGTGCATGCTGACACCATTGCTGTAGGTTTGTATGAGAAGAGTCCCAGGAGCCTGTAGGACTCTGTTTCCATATGGTCACACACCTCCTCCCCTGGCTCTTACACTCTTTCTGCTCCCTCTTCTTCATTGGTCCCTGAGCCCTTGGTGGGTGGATTTTAATATAGAAGTCCTGTCCAAGGACCCATACTCTGTAGACTCTTATTCTCTATATTTTGGCCATTTGTGACTTTTTTTTTTTTTTGGTCTTTGAGACAGGGTCTCCCTGTAGCTTGAGCTGGCCTGGAACTCACTATGTAGACCACGCTGACCTTGAACTCACAGAGATCTACCTGCCTCTACCTCCCAAGTTCTGGGAATAAAGGCATTTGTCACCACTCTGGGTCTGTCCTCATTTTTAAACCATTGAGTCCAGTTTGTGCTAGGTGTGTGGGCATCCACTGGAGCATGGTCATCCTACCAGTGGCCACACCCTTAAAGAAAATTGACTCTCCCTTTAACAGGAGCTATTAACTACCAATAAGTGCTCAGCTTAGGATGGACATTGTGCCTACTTCGCCCTCCATGCTGAGATTTTGTCTGACTTGAGCTCGCTCAGGTCTTATTCATGCTGTCACAACCGCTGTGAGAAACTGCCCTGATGTGTCCAGAAAATACTGTTTCCTTGTAGTAGTTAACCACTACCTCTAGCTCTTACAATCTTTCTGCTTGCTCCTTTGCAATGATCCCTGAGCCTCAGGAGGAGAGGGTGTGATATAGGTGTCCCATTTAGAGCTAAGCATACTATGGTCTCTTACTCTATGCATCTTGACTAAATGTGGGGCTCTGTGTTAGTTGCCATCTACTGAAAAATGAAGCTTCTCTGTCTGATGAGGGTTGAGAGATGCAGTTTAACATGATGTCCATTTAGCAGAATAAGAGTAGTAAGTTTTCCCCTATGGCCTGTAATATGTCTTAGCCCTGGAAATGGTGTTAGGTATGGGTTTCATCTTGTGGAGTGGGCCTTAAATCCAACCAGAAAGCAGTTGGTTACTCCCATGACATTCATGCCACTATAGTACCAGTTGGCACATCTTGCCAAGCTGGTTATCATTGCAGCTTACAGGGTTCACAGTTGGTTAAGAATGATGATTACTTTTCTCCTCTGGTAGCAGGCATAGCACCTTCCAACACTACAAAAATTAGCCAATAGGGAATGAAGCTTCCAGGTCAGGACCAGCTTGATTTCTCCATGTTCTATGATTCAAGTATGTGGTATCTTCTCCAACAGGGTCTTACCATCAAGTTCTGGAGGATAGATAACCAAGAGCAACAGCAACAGACTGTAATGTTTGGAGGTCTATGAGATCTTACCCACCAACAACTCCAAAAGAGGTAACCTATTTATAGCACTGGGCTTTTGTTTGACAGCCCAAGGTGTCTAGTGCACTATGTACAAAGTAGTGGGTGGGTTTTTTTTTTTTAAGACTTATTTACTTAGTGAGATGTTGGTTGTGGGCCTGTGGTACATTGCTTATATTATGTTGAGCTATGTTTCCTAGATGCCTAGGCTCTTTATGACTTTTATCATGAATGGATGTTGAATTTTGTCAAAGGCCTTTTCTGTATCTAATGAGATGATCATATGGTTTCCATTCTTGAGTCTGTTTCTGTGGTAGACTGCAGTTATCAGATTTATGTATATTGACCCATTCCTGCATCTCTGGAATGAAGCCAACTTGTTCATGGTGGATAATCTTTTTGATGTGTTCTTGCATTTGGTTTGTGGATATTTTGTTGAGAATTTTTGCATCTGTGTTCATCAGAGAGACTGGTCTATAATTTTCTCTCTTTTTTGTTGGGTCGTTGCCTGGTTTGGGTATTAGAGTAATACTGGCTTCATAGAAGGAATTTGGGAGTGTTCCTTCATTTTCTAGTTTACAGAATAATTTGAGGGCTGTTAATAGCAGTTCTTCTTTGAAGGTGTGGTAGAATTCTGTGCTGTATCCATCTGATCCTAAACTCTTTTTAGTTTTGTTTGTTTCAGTCTTTTTGACACAAGGTCTCCGTGTAGCCCCAGCTGGCCTAGAACTGTCTATGTAGAACAGACTGGCCTTGAACTGACAAAGATCTGCCTGCCTCTGCTTCCCAAGTGCTGGGACTAAAGGTGTGTGCCACCAAGCCTGGCTTAGTTGGGAGATTTTTAATTACTCTATCTCCTTGGTTGATATGGGCCTGTTTAGATTATTTATTCATTTTGATTTAATTTTGGTAAGCCATATGCATCTAAAAAGTTATCTACTTCTTTTAGATATTCTAGTTTAGTGGAATACAGATTCTTTTAAAGTATGTCCTTAGGGATTTTTGAATTTCCTCAGGGTCTGTTGTAACGTTTCCCTTTTCATCTCTGTGTTTGTTAATTTGGGTCCTCTCTCTCTTTCTTTTGGTTAATTTGGCTAAAGGTTTGTCAATCTTGTTAATATTTTTAAAGAACTAATTCTTCATTTCATTGATTATTTTTATAGTTTTCTTTGCTTTTATTTCACTAATTTCACCTTTTTTTTGGGTTTTTTGTTGTTGTGGGTTTTTTTGGTTTTTTGTTTGTTTGTTTTTTTTTGTCTTTTTGAGACAGGGTCTCCCTGTAGCCCCAGCAGTCCTGGAACTCACTATGTAGACAAGGCTGGCCTTGAACTCACAGAGATCTGCCTGCCTCTGCCTCCCAAGTGCTGGGATTAAAGGTGTGTGCCACCACGCCCAGCTAATTTCACCTTGATTTTTATCTCTTCCCATCTACTCTTTCTGAGTGTCATTTGCGCTCAGTTTTCCAAGGCTTTCAGGTGCATAATGAATTTATTTATATGAGACATTTCTAATTTTCAGATGTAGGCACTTAATACTATAAATTTTCCTTTTAGGACTGCCTTTATTTTGTCCCAAAGGTTTTTAGTATGTTGTATTTTCATTTTCATTCAATTCTAAGAAATTTTTTATTTCCCTCTTGATTTATCCCATGATCCAATTTTCATTCAGTAGTGTTGTTTAGTTTCCATGAATTTGTGTGTTTTTCCCACTTTTATTATTGTTATTATCTAGTTTTATTCCTTCCTAGTTGGGCAGGATACAAGATAATATTTCAATTTTTCATAAATTTGTGGAGACTTGCTGTTCTTTTCATAATAGCTATAAACTATAAACAACTTAGATGTCCATCAACTGATGAATGGATAATGAAGGTGTGGTACATATACTCAATGGAATTACTCAGCTCTTAAAAAATGAAATTATGAAATTCACAGGTAAATGGACAGAATTGGAAAACAATCTCCTGAGTGAGGTAATCCAGACTTCCAAAGACAAATATCACATGTTCTCTTTCATAGCTGAATGTTAGTTTTGAAATCTTAGATATGCATGTTTCAATTTGAAAATTCAGAGAGGTCAAGGAACTAATAAATGGCTGTGGGGGGGGGCTTAGGGGAAAGGGGAACATTAGACTAGGAAGGGTTAAAAGGGGTGGGTAATAGGAGTGCAGGACAGAGGAGGGAGTATGGGGAGAGATAAGTAACGCTAAAGGCCTTTAGAAAAAGCCACATGGAAACCTACCACTATAGAAACTTCTTAAATTATATACATATACATCATAAAAAGAGATTAAAAGGAGTTATCCTATAACAGAGGAACATTGCCCTTTCTAGATATAGGCTAATGAAAAAAAACCCTCAATGTCAGGAATGGACTCCCTCTCTAGAAGCTGTTATCTAGGGGGTCCCATAGACCCTCAAACAATACCTGCTCTTGGTTATCTACCAAAACCAGATGGTAAGACCCTATCGTTGAAGATACTACATACATGAGCTATAGAACAAACAAGGAGAAATCAAGCTGGTGCTGACTTCAGAGCCTCATTTCTACTGGCTAGTGTTCATAGTGCTGGAAGGTATTATGCATAGTAATGGAAGGAAAAATATAGTCATAAACCTTACCCAGCTGTGAATCCTGTGAACTACAGTAACAACTGACATGTCAAGATATGCCCACTGGTGAAATAGTGGCACAAATATTATAGGAGTAACCCACCATTCTTTCCTTGGATTTAAGGTCTGCTTCCTAGGATGGAGCCCATACCTGACACTGACATCAGGCTTGGGAATCTGAAGCTAGACAGGTCACAGAACATAGGAGAGAACCTAATACTAAATAGTTATCATGTTAAACTAACTCCTAAGGACTTATTATTATAACCATAGATTAATGCATCTCACAATTCTCACCAAAGAAGTCTCCTTATGCAATAGATAGTGATTAACACAGAAACCTACAACTGGCCAATGTTCAGAGGACAAGAGTTTTCAGAGTGCTTATCCCTGAATAGGACACCTATATCAAACTTCTGCCTCCCAAGGCTCAGGGATCAATATGGAAGAAGGGGCAGAAAGACTGTAAGGGCCAGACATGGTAGATGACCAGAAGGAAACAGAGTTTTCCAGACAGCTTGGAAGTTACTCATACGAACTCACAGCAATGGTGACACCATGAACAAGTCTCATGCAAGCTCAAACCAGACAAAATCCTAGCATAGTCATGAGGAAGTGGGTAAGAAGATCCAACCCCACCTAAGGAAATTGTACCAACAGATGGCTACTGGGAAAGGCAGAGATAGTCTCTTTTAAGCATGGGACTCTTGAAAGGTTAACTAGACTCCAGTGGACTAACTCACAGCAATGGTGACACCATGAACAAGTCTCATGCAAGCTCAAACCAGACAAAATCCTAGCATAGTCATGAGGAAGTGGGTAAGAAGATCCAACCCCACCTAAGGAAATTGTACCAACAGATGGCTACTGGGAAAGGCAGAGATAGTCTCTTTTAAGCATGGGACTCTTGAAAGGTTAACTAGACTCCAGTGGACTGAGGGACATTTGGAGACATAAATTAGACTGTATAGGTCTTAATATATATAA